>NC_136424.1:15252500-15367500 GCF_052625555.1 Lactuca saligna | reverse complement strand
TTCTTCATCCGATGTCTGTTTTTGTCTGTCTTTTTACCGTTAAACTACTATCGACAAGATCTTCGATTCTTGTTTAGGTTGTGGCGGCTAAAATTCGCTCGATCTATAATTTGAATTTCGGGTTGCATATTGCTATGCCAAATCTTAGAAAATTCATAACTTCCTCATACAAAGTCAGATTCAGACATTCTTTTTATGCACGCTCTCGGTTTAAAGTATATTACGACTTTCATTTAGACCGCTAAGGCTAAAAATCACTTTATCGTAAACTCACTTTTTACATCACACAGCGTCATGCCGGTTCTATCGTGAAACTTCGCCAGGTCATAACTTCTTCGTTATAACTCGGATTTCAGTGTTCTTTATACCTCCAAAATCCTTGTTTCAACCACTACAACTTTCTTCATAGATATCGGGTTTATCTAACATTTATTTTTTGATGCTTATTTTTATCCTTAATTTATTAAATCATAATAATTAAGTATAAAACACATAATAATTCTTTCTTATTATTTCAAATCAAGTTACAAAGGTTGACCTAGACTATTACATCATCATTAATACCTAGCCTAGAAACACGGACGTTACACCAGCTCTCCTTCACTTGGGGTTTAGAGCTCTTGATCCAATCAACATGTTATAATCCTAACCTAACCATGCCTACTAACCGATCCAACCCTAATGCTACCTTGAGCACCCACATATACACATGAAGGATCGCCTCATCAATAGCAGAAAACATCCACATCGCCAATCGAAAGAAGATCCCATACTTGATCGAGACTGAACGGATCCTACCCACACGAAACTAGCCCGATAAGACTTTTAAGGCGATCTCAATGGTTGTCAAACCCGAGTCTGCTAAAAATAAGAAACTCCAATCGACCACTGAGGGTGAACTTACTCAAGGCCTAAGGGAAACATAGACAAAATGCACCGGAGGGGTTCAACGATCAATGTCTACTAACCAAATCTGAAACATCAGTCCGAGCAGCAACTATCAAAACCTTCAATGTCTGACACTCAACCTAAGAATTTCCAATTCTCCCCTACATCGGGTTCTAACTACCACCCACTAGTTAGAGATCAACCAAAACATAGCAGAAAGTCAACCCAAGATATAAATTACCCAATACAACAAAATTCGACCCGATCCAATTTCTCGATACCATCCCAAAAAATACAGGATATGTCACACTCTCAAGAGCATTTGAAGAAATCCTGACTTTTTTTTCCTAGGTTACCCTACCATCCTGAGAGTAAGCAGGAAAACTCCCCATTCGGTTCCCGCTTTATTTCCTTTTCCCCGTTAGGATGTGGTCTGGTAGGGTATCGGGTATCCGTCTGAAGGTCGTTTAAATATTAAGTTATATATCATGTGTACATATACGGACATAATAGTTCTGATCAGTCGGTTCATTACCTTTAGGTAGCAAAGGTATACGTTCATATATCCCTAGTAAGCTATTATAGGTATAGTTTGGGCTTATATATATGATTTGGTAATAAATTTGGATTTCGACCTAGCGATTCGTTGCGGAAGTCACCTTTAGTTCCAAATGTAGAATAAGGACTACCAATCATATTATTACTTACTTACAGCGGGTCTCGTGAGAAGACTACTTACTTACTAAGACGGGACTAACCATTCTGGCACCCAACTGTTAGCAACAGAGGTAATGAACATCTACGGATGCCTACAGTTAATACTTATATTAGGGTACCTTTATGGGACTAAACATTCCTACACCCTGCTGTTAGCTACAGAGGAGAATGATCATTTACGGACGTTCAAGGTTAATACTATTTTTGCAGTCGCGATGTCGGGTTGATCCTAATACAAAAGGATAACACTTACATGGCTATATTTTCCTATTACTTTTATTTTGTGATACATTCACATAAACGACGAGGTAGACTATATATATATATATATATATATATATATATATATATATATATATATATATATATATATATTGTTAATAGTAGTCATACAAGGGAAAAACCAACTTTGTTACTTTCAAAACAGTCTAGTCTTGGTAAAGGACTACTCTTTATACTAATAGAAATCATAGGGATTTGCTAGGGTATTCAAACGCTTTCGACTACTTTCAAACAGTTCATACTTATACAATCTTTTTACAAATGTTTACAAGTTTTTACTTTACAATTATACAAATCAAAGACACATTAATACTTATGAATTCACCAGCTTTATTGCTGATACTCGCTTTCAAAATACTTGTATTCTCAGGTCACAAATAGATAGGTACGACGACCAGGTTTTGTGAAGACGGAGAAATCAAGACTCTTATTTTATTTTGATTGTTCATTATGTTGTCTTATACTATGAAAGAACACTTGTAACTAAAATTATACTATTAATGCAATGGATGATGTTGTTGCTTGTTTACTACTTTGCATTGTTGTGATACATTACATGACGTCCTCCGCCCCAGAACGTTTCCGCTGTTCCGGTTTTGGAGTGTGACAGTTATGTTGGCCTAGAGCACAAAGCATGACCGCCTCAATCTAACAGATCACTAATCATAACATCATACTATATACCAATATACCGATCTAACAGGTCACTAACAAAGCATCATCCTATATACTAGGATACCAACCTAACAGGTCACTAACATAGCATAATCCTATATAACAGGATACCGACCTACAAGGTCACTAACATATCAACATGCAATAAACCCGGATACAAATCCGAAAAAGTCCGACATTGGTGCCTTCAACCTTGTGAGTATAGTGAGGACAACTCACCTCACAATGTTGATCAGAACTGAAATGTCAAACTCCTGAAATGCGGCTCCAAACACCAACACCTACAACCACCATTGATCCATTCCCATAAATACCCAATTTGCTAAAATAACCTCAGAAGTCAAACTGGTCAACCCTTGGTCGATGCTAAATTCAATGGTAAAGGTCAACAGTCCATGTTAACCCAACTTGTAGAGTATAGTCTACAGACTCGCTGAGTTCCTTCAGAACTCAGCAAGTCGTGAATTCCCTAGTCAACTTATCAAGTTTCCAGACAACTTAGCGAGTCCATGCAGTGTCCAAAATGTCGGGAAACCCTAACCAACTCGTTGAGTTACCACTTTAACTCGCCTAGTTCATGTAAAATCCAGAAGATAGGAAAACCCATCTCAACTTGTCGAGTTGGCTATCCAACTCGTCGAGTCCCTTCAGTCCATTTCTCATTTAGATGCTTTTACGTGAAACCAAAGCTCCAAATTGTAGATCTAGGCTCCGAGGGTGTTGTTGTCACGTAAAGTTGCTAACTTTACGTGCATGCAAGGCTCCATGAAGCTAAAACACTCATACTAGCCTTAAAAGACAGTTTTAGACATGAAGGAGGGCCAAAGCTTCATAAAGCTTGAGTCTTTATGTCCATAAGGGCCTAATGGACTCCATATCTAAAACCATGCCCTTGTGACAAGCTCAAATCCGAAAGTGACCCCATTTTGTACCAAAATGCCCATATTCTCAAATAAGAAGAGATCTAACAATTGGAAGGTCAAGGTAAGGACTTTTTACCTTCAAATTCAAGCCAATACGATGTAGATTCTGGATCTACAAGCTTCTTCTCGTTCCAAGCTTCTTAATCTTCAAGTTTCTTCAACAAACGCATAAAAAACACACTTTATTCCTCTCTCACATACTCAAGAATAGGGTTTAGATCGATTAGGGTTGCTTCTAGCCTTCAAAAGGTGGTAAGGAGGCTGGAGGAAAGGGCTTAAGGTCCTTTAAATAGGGTGCAAACCCTAAAAATTAGGGTTTCATATTCCAGCTCCAGCTCGCCGAGTTGGGTCCTCCAACTCGTCGAGTAGGTTCTCCGAATACGAGATCCCTCCTGGTTTCTACACGACGAGTTGGGGCCTCCAACTCGTCGAGTAGACTTCCAAAAATGCACAAATCACTGAATTTTATTCCTGGAAATTGGGATGTTACATTTCATGTTTGCTTTATCTACAACCAGACATACCACATGATGGCCTAGTAGTGTCCACAACTTGCATTGAGGATTGTTCGGGCTCCTGCTCCTACGACCCTGCGTATTACCGATGATCGCCAGGGGAAGGTCTAGGCCCCAAAGGCCAGTGGGAGATCTTTTCAGTTGAAGTAGATGCCCGAAAAGAGTAAAATTTTGATCGCTATTATCTATGATTTTCTTTGGCACGTTTGGGAGGTGAGAAACAATAAAATTTTTAGTAAAATTCACATTTCTTCTACGAAAACGGCGAACGTCGCTATCTCTTACACCCCGCTCTCAAGATGAAGTAAAGAAAAGAAGAAAATAGAAAAGAAAGTAAGGAGAGAAAAGAAGAGAAAAAAAAGGAAAAAGAAATTTGTCTTTTGTACTCCCGAGTGGAAGAGAATGGAAGAAAAGTTAAACATTTTATTCTTTCTTTTCAAATCCTTCCAAATCGGAAGAAAAGTTAGGAGGGAAAGTGATTCTTCCATTTCCTTCCACTTCCTTCCTTTAATAAAACTCGAGAGCATCAATCTCTCTTACTTTCCTCTCATTTCTGCCTATTTCCTTTCTTTTCTCTCCTTAAGTTGAACTCGAGAGCGGGGTGTTAGGTTCACAATCGGGTAAGGTTTATGGGCAATTTTGATGATTGTAATTGGAATGTTTGGGTGTGTTGCCCTTTTAACATTTTTTAATTTTTGTTTCTTTTTTTCGTGTCTTATTCTCTTAGACAATTGTTTGCTTTTATAAAATTTCCACCGTTTAAATAAAAATAAAACTTACTAAATTTCTTGCATCACACTACATTTCATCAAAATCAAGGGATTCAAGTTTAATTTTTATTGTAATACTATAATCATGAGGGATGTGCATTTTCAATAAAGAAAAAAGTTATCCCACGAAAAAAAAACACCCTAATTCCTTAACGTCTCGCACACAGTATCTCTTTGGGGCCATTGAATAAAAGAAAAGCCACATAACAAACGGTCAAGGGAGATGTTCTTTTTTTTTTTTTTTAACGCAATGTAATATGTTATCGAATTTTACCCTCCAATTAGGGATGCATACGGGGACAAATACTGGTGATGAATTAAAAATAATTTTAGAAAAGGGACCGTAGCATATCAGTATTTTTAAAATAAGTTTTTTTTTACTAATGGATAACTTAAGTATATTTGTTATCATATTGTAACTTCTACACATAGATATAATATGTTATCAAACAGTAACTTCGATAAATAGATGTAATATTTTTTTAAATAAAAATACATGTTTACTTCGTGTTGTTTTAAGATAAATAAATAATATTAAATGATGTTGTGGTTCATATGTTCATATTTAACTATTTTCCCACTAACATAATTCATTTTACTAGGCACTGGTCATGGTATTTTACTAGCAGTCTAGCTCTAGCATATCTTTTGAGTTCTTCGTATAAAAAATGCTTAAGCCCAGTAGAACCCAAAAAAACTTTAGGTTATAGCCCAATTTAGATCACACTATTATTTTGTAATTTGAGGTTTCCTTATTTTGGGCATCCAACGTTTTTTCTAATTTGGCCGGTGTTAATAATATTATTTTGTTATGATTATGATTTTAGTCACAAAAATATAATAAAACTGTTGTATTCTTTTAATTTTTATTTGAGAATAAGATTTATAAAATGGTACCTCCCTACCCTATCACCATCATCTACCATGGTTGTCTCTATTGAGCACTCTTACGGGTACATCATCAACCATGGTTTGTTTTTGTCATGCACTTTGGAATCGACACTCTCATGTGACAACAATTTAAGACATCTTTTTGCATTTTATTTCAGTCGATATTTGACTGTGTCTGTTCCTATGCAACAAATCAAATGGTTTAATTCAAGGTTACATAGCCATGGAACAAACATGATATATAGTTTTAAACCTAAAAAAACTGAATTGCGTGAAATTCAAACCAGTAAATTTTGATTCCTTCCTCGTCTTAAAATTAAATAGGTTTCAAAGTTTAAAAGTCTGGAATATGGTCCCGAAGAAAAAAAAAACACGAAGTTAAGTAGTTCAAAAAAGTGAGGTATCACCAATTACTATCAAAATGAAACCACAACATGTATCTTTTTATCTTTAATCGTCTCCATTAAGGGGTGTTTGGATAGGAAAAAAAAAAGGTGTTTATTGCTTATTCCCACAATAAGCTAATTAGTGTTTGGATAAAATCCAGCTTATTAAGCTAAATAAGCTAATTTTAATAAGCATCCATCCCCATACTTATTGTTTATTGCTTATTCCCACCACAAATAAGCTATAAGCAATAAGCTAAAAAGCTAATCCAAACATCCCCTAAGCTTTCCTAGTCTAAACACATTTCAAAATAATATCATTAGGCTTGAACAACCCAGTAAATACATCTGAGGTTGACTCTTTGAAAATTTTGTATTATGACGATTATTCTAATTCAAATTCAAACCTTTAAAAATAATTTTTAAATCAATCATGTCTATCAAAATTTTTATAAGTTCAAATTCTAGGGGCACTATAAATCCAAAATTCAATATCAAGTAATTATATGATAATTGCAATTGGGCTATGGATTACCTTATTATATAAGGTTGGACGAATTCTATGGGGAAACCCATTAGAAATCGTCCAAGGCCTTTATGGAAAGGAATCCATGGGTTGCTTAGGGCTTAAGCATCCAAATTAGGGTTTCCTTGTTAGATAACCCTAATAGCCTCACTATATATAGAACCCTTATGCTCCAAAAACGAGGTAAACTAGTTGTCTAGGGTTTCCACACATTTTGAGAGCCTTTCTTCTCTTCTCATCTTCATCCTCTTGCTCTTGGTGTTTGTGAACCATTAGAGGAGTGACATTTGTGACTCTAAGCTTTCTAAAGTCATTACAATGAGGATTTGTGATTGTTATTGCTACATAACAATCAAGGTAATATCTTAAACCCATTATTATGTTAATATCGATTATCGTATGCTAGAATTAGGGTTTATAGTCTTGGATGAATTGCATATACAATAGAGAAACCTATATCCAAGCATTAGGGTTTGTATGAGCACATAGGATGTTCTTATGGCTAAAACCCATCAGTGGTATCAGAGCCTTGATTGGTTTCCATTGTATTGATGCATTATGTGTTTGTTCAAGTTGCAAATTCGATTTTTGGCCAACCTGCCTGATGAACTCGGCGAGTCCCTTTGTGGACTCGACGAGTAGGCCCCTACTCGGCGAGTCCATGGGGGTACTCGGCGAGTTCGAGCGTCAGAAAGAGGGGATTTCGGGATTTCTTGCTGTTTTACTCATGGATACTTGCCTTATCTGTTTTAGATCATTAAAATCTGATTTTGTTCATATTTTTGAGTATATCCTTGATTAAACAAAAGATAATTACCAATTGATTAGATAATAATTTCCTTATATGATAAAGATTGAATTATTTGTATTAATTGGGTAACTTATTTTGCAAGAAATTGAAATTAGGTCAAATATAGATAATGATGAAATTAATTGTTTAATTTATATTATTTGTTATTTGATCCTTGTGTTGTGAAAAGTTTCAATTTTCCCTTTTAGGTTTTATAGTTTAAATTTGAACTCAAAGGTTTAGTTTTGAAATTTAAATAGTTGAAACCCTAATGTTTTGAAAAGGTTTCAAAACTTGCCCTCAAGTTTTGGAATTTAAATTTTGATTAAAAGTTTAATTTTGATGTATATTTAAATTCTAAACCCTAATGTTTTGAAATGTTTCAAAACTTATCCTCAAGTTTTTTAATTTAAATGTTGATTAAAAGTTAATTTAGGAATGTTAAATTCTAAAACCCTAGTATTGTTTTGAAAAGTTCATATCACACCCTTATGGTTTTATTAATTAATTAAGGCGTATAATTAAAAGGGGTTTAATAAATCCATAAAAGTTTTGGTTTACATTTAATTGAATTAAAAGTATAATCGTTAAATTTGACCACCTAGTATTTTAAAAGTGTAAAATACACCCTATACTATATATAACATTAAAAGTATAACATTATATATATATATATATATATATATATATATATATATATATATATATATATATATATATATATATATATATATATATATATATATATATATATATATGTATGAGTAAAAGTCAGTCTTACCGTTAGTAGGCCTCATTAGTGAAGCTGGTCTATAAGGGGTGTTTAAGGAAATTGCCTATAAAATGACGATTGAATGGGTATCCACTCTTACCCACCGCACTCTTGACTAGTGGAGGGTCGTTAGCCGAACGGGTAGGATAGGACAAAACCTTCCATTATAAGTATAATGAAGTACAAAAGTAACTAAATTTTTTTACAAATTCCCAATCTTAGTTACTTTAGGCAAAAGTGAATTGATGCAATTCCATGAAATTACACTTTGTGCCCTTGCGAAGACGTTAGTGGAGCGTGTGTGGTTTACCGGTACACTAAATGGTTCTAAGCAAATGTAGCAAAGGGTGACTCAATGTTTGTTATAGTTCGGTGGAGCGTGTGTGGTTTATCGGCACATCGAATAGGTGACCGTAACATGTGAGGGCACCATGTAAGTTTGCATGGTTATTCACACCCGCTTTGTGATCCTCAGCATCCCAGTCACAAACTAGATGGGCATATCGAGATTTAAACATGTCATTGAAATGTTTCAATGAATCTCAAAGGATCTAGGAGTTTTCATAGATTTAAAACTTAATTTTTTTTTTTGTTTTTCATGATGGAAATTAGTGAATCGTCATTCACTTACCGTCAAATATTTTGCAACTAGATTACGACATCCATTTTCTAGGTTGTAGTGTATTGTGTTGGGTCCTAGCCTTAATATCTCATTTGGGTGATTTATTAAGGACTCAATCGATCAACTAACTTGAATTTGTTTTCTCCCGTTTTTGTAGATGTCAAAGTATGACAACTATAGTCGTCCCAAATCCCGTGGAACAAGCATTCCACATGAAGATTATATTCCACAATTCGATCGAGGAACAAGAAATCATGCTTCACTTCCTCCTCCGCCTCCCGTTGTTCTCCCTAACCCACAAGATCGAAGAATTGAAAGGTTTAATGTCACTAAAGCCATATTGGAAATGAAACATGAAGATGGTAAACCCGTGTGTGCCCACGTTCTAGGAATGAAATCACACATTGATAGGTTGAAAATGTTGGGTGTGTCATTCCCGGATAAGTTGGCTGTAAACTGGGTTCTGCAGTCACTTCCCGAATCATATAATGAGTTCAAAAGAAATTATTATATGATGGATCATGACGAAAACCTCGTTGACCTAGCTTACATGCTCATTGCCGCTGAATCAGAAATGGTTTGGCAAAGCAATGGAGCATATTTGTTGGGAAAATCAACCAACCATAATTCCGAGGACGTTCTAGGAGAATCGACCTGCATTTGCTGCCAAGAGAAAGGGCGTTGGATACAAGTCTACCCTAAGAGCCTAAAGAGTCTAGAAGATGGGAGAATCAAAGAGTATGGTTGTACTTCAGGTAAAATCCACTATCTAACTCGATTAAGTTCCTATTCGTTGATTCTTAATACATAATGTGATAAGATTGCATTTGAATGTTTTGCAGTATCGATGAAAAGAGAGGAAGCTTGATGAAATAGCAAGATGAATCTAATCACAAAGACATGGATTCGAAGATTAGATTTTGAGCTTAGATACAGTTGTTAGGAATATTTATTACATAGTTTTTCAGTTGATTTTGCATTGTAAGGACAAATGTTTTCCGCTGCTTTTATAAATAAAATAAATTTTGTTTGACGTGTTTATTTATTTATTTCCTTGCAATGAAATCGTTATGAAAAATTGATGTTCGTATATTTACAACAAATGGATGTGATTCTTAATTATGTTGTTTGTGGAAATGTCGAGAATTTACCAAATAGGGAAAGTTTCTCATTGCCCAAGTTTCTATTGGATAGAGATTTGGAATCGTACAACAAGAATTGTATGACGAATGAATAAACTTTCACATTTGGAAATTAGACTAATTCGTTGACACAAGGTTATGTATTGATCTAGTCCACCATAAGAGTAACAAAGATATTCGTCATGATTTAATAAAGGTTTAGTAAATATGAGTATACTTATAAGATTAAGTGTAATTCTGAATTGATTGGGAAAAGGTTTAAATCGATAGCAGAACGAATAAGAAGAATAAAGTAGACAGAAGGATAAAAGTTTCTCCATTCTAACAAGAAGGGAGAGTACCTTTTACGCTTTATGATAGGTCTTAATGATTAAGAACCACATCTCAATTGATCCTCTAAGTGAGTCTTAGTACAACTGTATGTCTAAGAAGAGGAATCAAGAATTGAAAAAATGGTTAAATCAAAAAGTCAATCATACTTCATTCCAAAACAAGTCTTAGAGTTAAGATTGTGACATTGGGTAATAAGAAGGTTTATAACATTCATCAAATGAGGAAAGTTGTGATGTCTTGGATAAGACAAAGACCAACTAGGACCTATTTATGAAGTGTTTTGATAAAAACTACACTAACTCTTGAATATTTGTCAAGAGATGTTTATTGACAAGAGAATCTTATATGTCGAAGAGTCAGTGGGAGTCTTAATGGTCTTGAAAGGTTTCAAGAACAAATCAAAATAGACCTTATGATCATCACTAGCACACGACTTGAGGTTTATTATCATGTTGACGTTATTTTGTTTCTGTGCCATTCCAATTGAGTTAATTATGCATGTGAGTTCTATGAGTTCTCATTTGAATGTATAAAAGGCAAGGACCTTAATCAATGAAAAGTACATTGACATGAAAGGGTGACCTGCTTAACTGCTTGGAAGATATGGTGGGCAGCCGTGTTACCATAAGGCAAGAAATCAAGATTGAGAATGTTCGGTCCATATGAGTTTGGATTTGTCGCAAACTTTGGTTTTGGCAAATTCACAAGGATAGGAACACACACATACACCATTAAATATAAGCGTCATAAGATTCCCTCCTTCATGAAAATGACTGTGAGGAAATGCTTTCACTAAGAGAGATTTTAAGAAGATAGCAATTGCAAAATTGTATTCTCGAATTCGATTATGGTTACAGTATCCCTTTCCATGATCCGAATTGTGAGATTTGGCAATTAGTCTTAATTGTTTAGACACACATATGAGTTATCTAAGGCAAATGTATATAAGCTTGAGAAGCCTTGACAAAGGATTATCATAGCATTAGGTATTAGAAACATAAACTTAAGAAATTCATTAATTATTGTTATTCTGGAAGTTAAGTTGTTTTCTGAATACATATCCAAGCTAGTGGGAGCATAAGTGTTATGTTTATAATAATCATCATGATAGTGGGAGCATAAATGTTATGATTGTATGATTATTAAGGCAAGTATTACAAGTTAGCAATATTAATTATAGAAAACAAGAGTCATACTTTGCAAAGTTGTAAGGGTTGAATAGTTGTTTTGCTATAATTAAGGGAGAGAATATTATGCTTCATTTCAAATCTAAAGGCTTAGGTTGTGGAATGTTAATAAATTTAGTCAAGAGTACATAGTGCGTTCTCAAAATTTCAATTATAATTGTGGCATTCCCCTTCATAATTCGAATTGTGAGAACATAGTACATAGAATATTATGGCAGAAGATTGATAAAGTATCAAATCTCTATGTAAGACATTATGAATCGTGTCCCATACGTTTCGGGTATAGTATTAATTGCAAATGCTATAATATTTGACCATTCTAAAATGTTCAAAATGTCTAGCACATTTAGAGGGAAAAAGGACAAGAATAGGTTTTGACTAAGATAATTAAACAACTATCAAAGGACAATCCAAAGTTCGTCGAGCATTGGTCGCTTGTGAGTAGTTGGAAGTATAGTACTGGATGGAGTATATCGACATTATTATGAATAGATAAGATTCTATTAAGAATATGTTATCATATGGTAAGTATGGAAATTTTTCCATATTGGGAGTTAGAAATTGAGAATCTATGTCTAGATTAGAAACTTTATGCAAATGGATGTTCAAAGAAATGTACTTTGAGTGAGAGACATCACATCTATGGAATTGTCTTGTAATAATCCCCGATAGAGGACTTTGTAATTTCATTGGGAATAGTCATTGTGACTTTAATGCAGTGACATTGTGAAAGGATCATTGCATAAAATGTTAGAATCTAACATATTCTATAAGTGGCAAGAATTTGATACTCTATCACTTGTGGAAAGGATTAGGAGTTGTGAAATGAGTATGATTGGAAATGTGTTCATTTGATCTATTTCACAAAGTAAGAACCATAGGTAAACATTGTGTGCATGCTGAGAGCATGGGACAAGTGTTGTAATTCAAGTAAGAAGTTGATTACCCGAAACAACAAATAATGAGTAATCGATATGGTGATAAATAAAAGGTGTTTTATTTATACTCAAAGGTTTGAGACTATATGGGATTAGCATTATTCTTGTGTTTCACCTTGCATGTTTTGACTTCCTGAATAATTTAATTGGTTAAGAACAGTCAAGTTATTCAAACGGGCCACAATCGTTCATATGTTGGAAGTAGGTATGAATGAAGACTGTCGTGAATTGGTGTGTGGATTGTATAAAGAGTATTAGACATAAGCAAATGTTTGTTGCAATGTTTATGAGTGCTTATGAATATGATTTGAGGATTGGATTAAACCTACGCTCACTTAGACCACTTCATGGATTTCATCATGAGTGATTGGTGAGATGATAACATCCTATATTCTTGAAACCAAGATGTGTGAGTTGTATCTTGCGAGTCGGTTGCACATTGATAATATGTAAACGCACCAGTAACCTGGTGTTATAAAACATATTGTTGTGTGTGATTCGGTGAGTGAGTGCAAGCAAGCATTCAATCAAAGTTTATCTATTCCTTTTATCCAAAGTAGGATAAAAGCGATATCTTTGGGTCCCTCGATGATTTAGTGATGACAAACGTAAATGCTTGGCCGGGCTAGGGCTAATTTGATTTGTTCAATTAGTCAGTCGTCATAAATCGGAAGCCGGGAAATAGTATAGAGAGAATGATTAGAATTCATGTCTTACGATATCTAGAATGGAGGAATACATGAGCCCTTATCTAAAGGACACACGTATCTGATAGGATCAGAGTTGACAGCGGCTTTAGAAAGCTACAATTGCAGATCAGGATCTGAAGTCATACGCATAATAGTTATTAGACTTATCCAAGTGGGAGACCGTTGGATTAGTGTCTAAGTCCATAACTATTTTTGGTATGTACTTGACTCGATGGTGCATGGTCCTTTTGGGTTGCCTTCACCAAAGCAACTTGATATGATGAATTATGGAGAGAAAGGAGTAAATATGATTTATTAATATATTATGAGAATAATATATTAAAGAAGAAATCATATTGTTTAATTAATATTAGTCAAGAATTAATAAGAATTAAGTTTGTGACTAAAAAAGATTAATTAAACTTAAGGGACTAAAATTGTAATTATATGATAATTGCAATTGGGCTATGGATTACCTTATTATATAAGGTTGGACGAATTCTATGGGGAAACCCAGTAGAAATCGTCCAAGGCCTTTATGGAAAGGAGTCCATGGGTTGCTTAGGGCTTAAGCATCCAAATTAGGGTTTCCTTGTTAGATAACCCTAATAGCCTCACTATATATAGAACCCTTATGCTCCAAAAACAAGGTGAACTAGTTGTCTAGGTTTTCCACATGTTTTGACAGCCTTTCTTCTCTTCTCTTCTTCATCCTCTTGCTCTTGGTGTTTGTGAACCATTAGAAGAGTGACATTTGTGACTCTAAGCTTTCTAAAGTCATTACAAGGAGGATTTGTGATTGTTATTGCTACATAACAATCAAGGCAATATCTTAAACCCATTATTATGTTATTATCGATTATCATATGCTAGAATTAGGGTTTATAGTCTTGGATGAATTGCATGTACAATAAAGAAACCTAGATCTAAGCATTAGGGTTTGTATGAGCACATAGGATGTTCTTATGGCTAAAATCCATCACTAGCAAGATCATCAAGGTTTATGTTGGAACATCGAAATGCTCCACAAACTATGAGTGATAGTTAGATTGTTTTATTCTCGTTTATATTTGTAATATTCCCTTTTTATCTCTGTAAATAGAGAGAGAATGGCCATTTGTTAGAGTGCACAAAACATGTAGTCCACTAGTTAGATAGAGTGGATGGGATCTGTCCCCATCCAAAGAGAGTTCTTAATGTCATATGTTGTAACTCTTTCTTTCTTTCTAGTAAATCATTGAATTACTCATCTCTTTGTGTTCTTCATATTTATGTTATTGTTAAATCTTCAAGATCTTGTTATTCTGCACAATCCAATCGTCAAAATGTGATCCTACAATTGGTATCAGAGCCGTACCTTGAAGATCTAAGCAATTATTTCAACGGAACAACTCACGATCGACGACTTTTCATCTTCAAAGTTTTTTTTTCTACAAAATTTTTGGGTTCACAACTAGAGATTTTTAGATGAGTTTTTCTGATTTTTGAGGATTGATTCAAGCTTTCAAGAATAAATGTTGTTGCTGTCTCGTTCATGTTTCTACAAAAAATTTGTTTTTTACAAAGTTTTTTTTCTTGCTGTTGGAAAAGAAGAAAAAGGAAGATGATATTTTTGGTCTAAATCATTTGAAGATTCTACTCCAGGCATCTTTATGCTATGGATTGAAGATACAATATCTTGGGTTTTGTGGAAAAGATGGTTCTTGTTGAAGATATCACATAAATTTTTCGAGTTTTTATAATCTTGGAGATTTTTATCGTGCAAAAGATTGGAAAAGACTTCTTTGAAGATATTACCATCTTTTTCTTTTGAATTCATACTCTGCATATGAGAAATGAAGTGGTATGATGTTCTTGCTCTTTACTTGAATCTAATTATTGTTTGATAAAAATCTTGAAGGACATTGAAGGATGATACGTCCTTTACTCGGTTTTTAAAAATAGTACTCCACCATTTAATGATTCAATGATTAACCTATGCCTCCTGACAATCCATGTGACTTTATCCATCTACCCACCTTTTGTCCCCCATGAATTGACCTATACACTCCACCTTTTTACTTTAACCCATACCCCAAGACAACCTTTTTTCCTGCATCCACACCTTGTCCCACCAACTCCAACCTTCCTTAAACACCAAAAGTGCTTTAGAAAACATTTCCATTGATAAACACGAAGTTATTGCCTTCTAGTATCAAATTTTCATGAAAAATGACTTTTTTTTGTCATTAGCCCTCTCATCCTCGATGACCAGCACCGAAGATTAAAATTTGATCGAAGCCGAAGGCCATACCGAAGAGTTAAAGATATAAAGGAATTCTATTGGTGGTCCTCGTATGACCAGCCTCTGCAGTCCCTTTCAATCCGAGACACCATAGACCCTACTATTGCGGCCGACTACGTTTCTTGCCCATCCTCGCGTACCGTACACTACTCTTATGTGTTCTATCTTGGCTTACCGCAGACTAAAGCATACCGTGGACCCCACTCTTTGCAACCTACATGTCTAACTCCTCACTACAAGCCATCCCTTCCCACCGAAGACCTCTCTCTTCGGTAACCATCAACCTTCACCATAGACCCTTACATTCCAGCCCCTCTTCTATTTCAAGATCTAACACCTCCTCTCACCCTCTAAACCCTCGTTCAACCCCATCTCATACCGCAACCCCCTTTCTTTTTAGCCTTATTTTTTATTTTTATTTTTTTAATACTCATTTAAACTATTTTATTTATGACCAATTTGTTTATTATTTTTTTCTGTTAGCCTTTTTTTTTCTTTCGTAAAACCCTAACAGATACCATTGTTTTCTCACCAATTTTTTTAATACTAATATTTTTTAGACCAATTATTTTTATTAATATCAATTTTTTACCATCATCGCAACCCATGACCGGACACACTTTTATGAAGAATAATTTTTACATGACTCAATTTAGTGTCTTCGCGAAAGAGATTATTATTGGAGATTTACTCAAGCTTCGATCGTCATGATTGATTACTTCTTTTTGATTATATAGGAAGAATTTTATAATTCTTTGCATGAGGATTGACCTTTAATCAAGGTACGTCGATCAACATTCCTTGGATTAGTGTCTTAGGACCAGCTATCCTCCTTACCACATTCTTGTGTTTTATTGAGACCCTTAGTACATATAGGGAGAGCATGTGAAGCACTTTGTATCTGACACTCTCCATCCAAATTTGTTTATTTATTTTTGATATCAGGCATTGATTATCAAAAATAAGGAGAGAATATTATGTTATCATCCGGATAAGATTTTATGATTGTTTGAGATTGGGTTTTCGAGACTTCTAAAGATGATGATTTATTTAGTGATGCGATGTAGCGCTGATTTTTCGTTATCATGATCAAATTTCTGGCCTTACTAGATGTTTCCCGCATCCACATTATTTATTATTTAGAATCTACTTCATGATGTTTCATATTTTTAGAAGGTTTTTTTTTGAAGAATTTTAGGTATATTATGATTCTAGAACTAGAGATGTTTCAGACTTTTGAAGCCGAAGTGTGACTTGATTACAGGATGTTTAGTTCAAGAGTTATTGGTACACTTTTGAAGTTGATCATCTTGGTTCATTGATCACATATGTAGTCTGGAATCTCACTCTTCAACATTGGAGATGCTTGACTTCGTTGCTTAGAAGACTTTGATTACGACATTTCATCGCCCAGTTTTAGACATCACATACACTTTAGAGTTTCAGAGACATTTCAACATTTGATTCTCATTATGTATCATTTTTATTACCGCACTTGCTAGTTGGTTACTATGTATTTTAGCATTTTATCATTGTATTTGTATCCCTCATCATTTGTGATCATTTAGGGAGAGATTATTGGAGAATGAAAATGCTCCACAAATTATGAGTGATAGTTAGATTATTTTATTCCCTTTTATTTTTGTAAGATTCTCTTTGTATCTCTATAAATAAAGAGGGAATGGTCATTTGTTAGAGTGTACCAAACATGTAGTCCACTAGTTAGAGAGAGTGGATGAGATCTCTCCCCATCCCAACGGAGTTCTTAATGTCATATGTTGTAACTCTTTCTTTCTTTCTAGTAAATCATCAGATTACTCATCTATTTGTGTCTTCATATTTTTGTTATCGTTAAACCGTCAAGATCTTATTATTTCGCACAAGCCGATCGTCAAAATGGGATCCTACAGTTTGAACTTGATACCTTTTGAAGATGAACAAAGGGATGCAAGATCTGGATCCGTAAGCTTGAGTGCACCATAACTTCAACAATGACCTTCCTTCACAATCAAAATGCACCAAGAATCACTCACAAGCTCCAAAACTCTCTCCAAGAGATTATGATTTCGAGATGGGGGATAAGGAGGATGGAGGTTGGTCATAAGAAAGGCCTCAAGGGGTTAGAGTCCTTAAATAAGGCTCAAAACCCCAAAAATTAGGGTTTGCACCATGTATGGTTACGCCATGTACAACCAAGGTTATGCCCTGCATATAGCATAAAAACCCCGCATGGATTTAATGAATTATGCCCTACGTAATTATCAATCTACCCCCGCGTAGAACCTTATTTCCTAAAAATATAAACTTTAAAATCATAAAGAAATGTACCTGAGAAAGAGGTGTTATATATAACATATGGTTAAGGTTGTAAATGTCGTTATTTGAGGGATTAGGGATTACTCAAGGACCTTAAATGGTGAATGAAATTATTATTTTAAAAAGTCATTTTTACCAATATTCTAACAAAATAGGTAAATGGACATAAAAATAGTCATGTTCAAGTGTTTTAAATATTTAATTCATCAACCATCATAACATAACTCCATAATTAGATTAAATAAAAAACTGGTTTTCAAATATTAAATTGTTTATTGACTTCTTGGGGAGTGGGATAAGGATAATTGCAAAATGTCACGAGTTCAACGGAATGTGGTTCTTGCTGATAAAAAAAGATGAAGGTCTTGATATTGGTAGTTTGGTCGCTTTGAAATTAGCGCTTCTTCATAAATGGCGATGAAGATTCTTAGATAATGATAATTTACTTTGGGTCTGGACCATGGACTCGTGTTTTGATCTCTATCTCTCGGCTTCAAAACTGAGGGGTAGTTGTTAATTCTATTATTAAGAGAATTGTTGGTAATGGGATGATGACAAAATTTTGAAAATATGAATGGATAGGGGTTAGTTTGGTGATTAGATTCCCAAGATTATTCGAGTTTGAACTGGATAATGATTGTAATGTTGCGTATAGAAGATAATGAATGGAGATTGATGTTAGTCTTGGAGGCATCATATACATAGGGGTGAAGAAATGCTTCAATATTCGGGTCTGATGGAATGTATTCAAAATGAGACTTTTACTCAACAAGAGGACATATGGTGGTGGTAAATTGGAAGGATGAGGTGTTCATGGTTGGAGATGGATTAATTTTGATGTTTTGCCTTCTTTGGTATGAAAACTATATGGAATCCATATGTCCCGTTAAAAGTAATATTATGATATGACATCTTTTCTTGAAAAGAATTCCACCTCGAAGTAACTTGTTAAATATGAGCATGCATGTTGCCTCAGTGTTGTATCTCATATGTGAGCTATACATTGAGCAATTTAATCATCTTTTTGTTTGGTGTGAAGTGTCGACTAAAACCTAGAATGCTATGATCTTTACGAGTTTGATTCAGTTCATAGGTTATTTAATTGGGTAAATGTTACTGTAGTCCAACTAACTTTCCGGTTTTGTTTTAAAAGGTCCCTTACATATTTTTTTGGTAGTATAGACCCTTAAACTTCGAATTGACTTATTAAAAAAGGTATTGAATTTCATTTTTCCCGGTTTCACCGGTTAAATTTGGATTAAATGGCATTTTTACTTTTGGAGTAATAAAAAAAGGGAATTCAAACTCTCTCTCTCTCTCTCTCTTGTCAATGAAGAAGACAGATCGTTAAGAGGGTATATTTCTTTTCCTCACGTCGGCTACCCCTTCCACTCCCTTTCTCCCAGATGAAACATCCAAATTCCTCTTGTTTCATTGAATCTGTATCGTGAAGCCAGAATTTAAAACATGCATTCACCGGTATCGAATTCACCTAAATCGGAGGCTTCATCTGAATTTGCGAATCAGAGGTCCACCGACCCCAATTAAAACCCTTCCCTTTGTTGACCGCTCACCGCCTGCTATGTTTCATCTTCACCGCCTTCTTTGTTTCAGTTTAGATCCATGTAAGTACAAAAGTAAAGAAGACGGTGGATCGTTCAGAACCAGCCCATTGTTCTAAAGGCGATGACTCTCCCTCATCGCTTTCTCACTTTCTCCTTCACTACTAGATCACATGAACTCTACCAATTTCAAATAGGATTTAAGTTCATCAGGACACATCCCTATAAATATCCTTACCCTACCAAAAGACTATGTTGCCACAGTGACCAGAAATCACTTCATCGATTTCAACCCCCCTTACCAAACTTCAACATCTGTCTCCCAATCTGCACCTTCACCACCTAATCAATCAACAAACTTATGCCCTTAGAAGACAATCTAGCCACTAACAAACAGCATCTCCATTATCAAAATTTCTATACTAACCACACACCCTCATAAGACGTTGCTATTAATAATGGGGATCCACATGACGATACAGTGATAATGAAGGAAAATACATCGACTGATGCATCGGGTTCCATCGAAGAAGAAACCGTAGTCATCAAAATGGTTGGAATCTCCGGAATAGAAGGACTCGTTGAGCTTGCTTGAGACAATACCCATTTCATTGATTAAATGTAAGAGGTTAAGAAGTTGATACTCGTTGAATCGATTCTTTAGTTTGATCCCCAAAGACTCCATCTCCATAACCACCACTGAGATTAGTTTTTCAGAGATCTGATCGGACCCTGAACAATCACCGGAAAATCACTTGCAATGGCAGAGTCAATGAGATGGACTGCCGACAAAACCCAAAAAAATCAAAACGTATAGCCATAGAGTGCACCTGTAGAGTCCCGATGGGTGGTTGGATTCTGTGAATGAGGAGCAACAAAAAACTCTGTTGAAGAAGAACAAGGTGGATGATTTTAGTTTTATTTCTTTTTGAAGTTAAAAAATCATATTCATTAAGGAAACCTGAAATTACGATGTTGATGTGGGTGACACATCAGCTTCAAATGTAGAGGTGGTATAAGCAACCGGCTTTCAACGGTGAAAGGGACCATTTAAACCGGTCAGCACGCACTTTATGACCCTAAAAAGCAAAAAATTAAGTTTAGGGATCATTTAAACCAAAACCAGTAAGTTGGTTGGGCTACTATGACATTTACCCTATTTAATTTCCTTGACAATGACTTATTGAATTATAGGAAGATAATGGTGTCGGATGCAATTGTATGTACTACTATTTAGTACGTTTGGAGACTGAGGAATGATGTGGTGTTTGGAACAGGAAATGTATGAAAGAGTTTTTTTTTTTTTTTTTTTTTTTTTTTTTTTTTTGGTATTCTAATGTAGATGTATGTTAATGTTGTTAAATTGCTTCAAAATCCCATGAACTTTTTGTAATTATTTTTATAGTTCTTTGCTAGTTTTTGTTTTTTTGACAATTAACTTCTAATCTTCTCATTATTCTCCAATAATCTCTCTTTCAAAAAAAAAAAACATTCTTCAATAATCCAAATCTCATTGTCTTATACTCTTCTTCGCAATCATCGTACCATAAGTAATCATTTAAGTATTTAGCATATTAGATACAATAAAGGCTATAACTTTTTAGTAATTTTTATTTTTATTTTTGGTTTTGTTTAATCTTTTTAATTTTTTATTAACTTTTTAACGAGTTTAACTGAGTACAATTTGTTTGGTCAACTTGCCTGATTAGTGCTTGGGGACCGACCAAACCGACTTTTACAACACTATATGTAACATATTTGAAAAGATAAAAAAATAAAATTTAAAAATGTTTCAAAATCATCTTTGACGAGCATAATAGGGTTGTGTCCTTCCATGAGAACAGTTAAACGATATGCTCAATCATTTAAAGAAAAAAAAATTGTCGGACATTTATGATGGTATTAGTTGTTTAGTTCTTAATCAAAATTTTAATAACATAAATATTAGAACAATTTGAAATGTGAATCATCATGTTTCATGATATTGGTAGAACCAATACTGCAAAATTTGTAAAATTATAAAGAGTTATCTCCTATTTTTACTTTTTCGCATGCTTTAAACCAAATATAAATAAGGAATTATCTACAATTTGGGTTAACTTGACCAAGACTTTACTTCTCCCAAAATGAAAAAAGTAATTTTCACAATATATTTTTAAGATTAGTCCGCGTTTATCTTATGAAATATCGTTCAAACAAAGCATAATAAATAAACTTTTGAGAGTCACATTGGTAATGACCTATCAGTTATAGGCTTTAGAATATTTTGCAAAATGAACCTAGTTCTTTTGATGGATACAAGGCTAGATGAATTTAAAAATCTAAATACTTTGGTTTGATGTAAATAAAAGGAATCACTCTTCTCAATTTTAGCATTGATGGATCATGATTTACTAACGTCGAGACTATCCAGTAGACAGTAAGTCAAGAATTTGTTTTTTTTTAGTGACAATGTATTATCGCCCCATTTAGGTCACAAGATGAAGTCGATGACATTTTTCTCATTTGGATTTTATGTCCTTATTTTATAAAACAAATATATATTTCATTGGATTAAATAACATTGCAACTTTATTAAAATTTCTAGTCAGGTTGTTAAGTGTTAAATAAGAACTGCTTTTTGACCAAAACATGTTTTCAAGTCGGACTTGTTCAAAACCGGGTTGCCTTCATCTAAAAAAAAACCGAATAAGAAATGGAGCTTTGGGTCGACATTTGGGCCACATGTTTACGATGGTCGTTAACGTCAAATCATGAGCCAGCAACAAAATTTCGTGGTACTAGTTTTGATGTTTTCTTATCCAAAAAGAATGCATAACGCCCCCAACTTCACACGTGGCCACACCAAATAATGGAATATGCGTGCCATCTATGCTTTTCTTTGTTATTCAAATTTCGAAGGGAGAAATATGTAAATACTATATAAATTGGCCCAATCAATTGTCAGCTAGAGTGTTCGTTTAATGCTCATTGACTCGAAATTTATTGCTATACATATCTAAAAAGATAATACCAACATGACCCACAACTATAAAAAATTTAACATAAGAAATTCAAGTGCTATTATAAAATATAAAACAATATTAAAGAACAAAATAAAAAATAAGATTGTAAAAGATTTTATTTCATTATGTGCGATAAAACAATCAAATTTTACAATATTTGTTATTCATTCCTTATATTTATAAATATAGATGAAATGTGAGTTATGTTATAATCGTTACTCGTAAAACTCATAATAATATTTGTTATAATTTTCACTAGTGATGGAGAAATATGAGAATATGAGGAATCTAATGGTGATTCACTAAATAGTATTTTATAAAATGATGATTGTATCATGCTCTGTTAAAACCTTAATATGTAAAACCTTATGAGAAAAAACTCTTATTAAAGGAAAAAAAGTACATGATTTATAATAGATTTGGAAATAATTGTCTCGTTAAATATCTTATTAAGAAAATCTAGTGGGAAAAACTTAGCTAAAGAAAATAGTACAATATGTTTTCAACTCTCCTATTGGACACATTACTTGATTTCCTTGAAGTGTCGTATACCAATATTTTGTGTCATCTATTCAAATTTGGATGAAAGAAATGATTTAGTGAATAAATTGGTCAAGTTGCTACTTGATTGAATTTTCTGGATGCTGATGTTACATTCTTTTCGAAGACCATGAGTGAAAAAGAACTTGAGTAATATATGTTTGCTTATGTCTCCTTTGATAAACTCTTCATTGAATTGGGCGATACCGGCTGCATTATCTTCATATAGTATAGTTAATACATCCATGTTAGAAGTTAGACCATAATTCTCACGAATGTGGTGAGTTAAATTTCTTAACCAAATACAATTACGGCTTGCCTCATGAATTGATATAATCTCTACATAGTTAGAAGCAGCGGCAACTAAAGTTTGTTTAATATAACACTAAGAATTTGTGATACCTACACACGTGAATAATAACATGTTTGAGATTTAGCTTTATGTGGATCAAATAAATATCCAACATCTGCATAACCAATCAACTCCACATTTGATGAATTTGAGTAGTATAAACACATATATATTGTACCAAGGAGACATCAAAGAACTTGTTTGACTCCATTCAAGTTTCTTCTTGTTGGACAAGAACTATATCTTACTAATAAGTTTACGATAAAAGATATATCAGATCTTGTATTATTAGTAAGATACATTAGCACACCAATAACACTAAGATACGATACTTCGGGACCAATAAAAATTTCATGTTTTTCACGATGCCGAAATTGGTCCTTTTTGGCTTCTAGATGCCTTAGAACCATCATACTACTCAATGGATATAAGTTATCCATATAAAACCTATAAAAGCACATTTTATAGAGAATTTGATTAATGCACACAAATTCCATTTTTTGTGTGCTCAATTTGTAAACCCAAACAAATTTTCATTTTACCAAGATCTTTCGTTTCGAATTACGTTTTACTAAGGAAATTAATATTATTTGATTATACGATAATTAAGATAATTGATTAATCCTTTAAAAGATTTAATACAATTAATTAAATGTTTAATTAAAAAATAAATCTCTAATCTAAATTAGTGTAAACATTAATTAAGTTAATTAAATTTAAACCTTGTATTATTAAAAGGTTTTGAAATACACCCTTACACACACAAACATACACACACACACACATATATATATATATATACACACACACACATATATATATATATATATATATATATATAGAGTCAAGATCAAATAAGAAGGAAATTTTTGGTAGGAAGGTAAGAAGTTTTTTTTCTACATATTTTTTTCGCGAACAAACAAAATGAATCATTAGATAATTCATTTCTAAGATGATTCACAAGAAAAAATTATCAAAAAAAACATCTCGATGATTCATTTATACAATGATTTTGTTGTTATTCACTAAAATTATCATAAAAATGAATTTTTTTTCTTAATTTACTTAAAAATGAATCATAAAGATGTTTTTTTGAGAATTTTTTCTTGTGAATCATCTTACAAATGAATCATCTAGTGATTTATTTATTTTGTTCGTCAAAAAAATATGTAGAAAAAAAACTTCTTACCTTCCTACCAAAAAAAATTTCTTACCGGATCTATATCCTATATATATATATATATATATATATATATATATATATATATATATATATAAGAAAGTTCCACTTGAGATTAAAAAAAATAGAAACCTTGAGATTCAACCTCAGTCATATATTTCTCATTTGCCGCTGTAACGCTCTAGTGTACCGGCAACAACGGAGTATACGTAATCATAAATGATTATATGACTGAGAGGTATTATCATATACAATTATACATGTTTATACGTATATGCCTAATCATAAATGATTATACATATATGTTGTTGGATTAGTGTCTAAGTCCATAACTATAATTGGTATGTACTTGACCCGACTTGGCATGGTTCATTTGGGTTGCATGGCATCAGAACATTTGGATAGACCGTTTGTGAGAAGAGGACATTTGTGACATATTAATATATTATAAGTTCTAATATATTAATATGAAATCATGTTATTTAATTAGTATTGATCAAGAATTAATTTGGACTTAATTTAGTGATCAAAAGAAACTAATCAAATATATGGGGATTGATTGTGTAAATCATTCATTCTTATATATGTAGGCTTATGATCCATGATTCCTTATGTTGGGTTTAACCCATGTGGTGACCCATGGATACTCCATGGAGGTTAAAACCCATTGAGCATAAGGAATGGGTAAAGTCATGGGTTACAGAGTGTAACCCTAATATGCACACTATATAAGGACCCCTTTAGTTCAAGAAATTGGCACTAGTGCATAAAATGGAGGGCAAGCTGATTTCCATGTCTCATGTCTTCTTCTCATGGTTATTCCAAGTGTTGATGATTTTGCGTGAACCATTTGAAGTGTCACACTTGGGGCACTAAGCTCTCGAGCTTCATGGAGTCAAGCTACATCAACAAGGTATATATTCTATCTATTTTATTTCCCAAGTATCAAAGATTGTATGCTAGTTAAGGTAATACCTTGGAATATTCATATTTGCATGTATAATAGAGAAAACATAGATCCATGGTATTTAGGGTTGCATGTACACTTAGGAGTGTTAGAATGCTCAAAACCCAACAATGGTATCAGAGCCAAGGCTTGTTTTCTTGTTATACTTGCTTAAATTGATGAAAAATTGAAGTTTTGTGTTGTCTGGACAGGGGAATCGACGAGTCCAAGTACAAACTCATCCAACTCACCGATTTGGTTCATGCAATCGACGCGTTGGACCACCTGATAGCATATCTTCGAGTTTTAAAGCTGGAATTGATCTAGAATCATTACCTTAAGCTGTTTTGGGCTTATAAAACCTATTTTTAAAGTGGTAATGATTATAGTAAACCAATTTCAAGGTTAGAATCAAAATTTCAAGTTGTATTTATGTTGATGTAATTCTTGAAATTGTTGATATGGATTGTTCATGCTTATGAGCATTGGTAGATCATAAGAATTATTTACAAAAGTGTTTGTTAGTTAATTCTTGATCTAAATGTATTTTAATGGAGTCTATAATTTTTCCTCAAATTATAGATTACCAAAAGTTGTTTTTGTGTTACCTTGTTTTATGAGTTATTTTAGATTAATGAAAAATATGTGTTAGTTGTTTTCAATCCAAATTAATCTAAAAGTTGTTCATAAAATGTGTTTTTGTAACTTGTCCTCAATTTATATAAAAAGTCACATTTACGAATCTTAAAACTCATAAAAATGTCTTAGGTTACAAAAATAAAGAGTCTTTTTCTTTTAAATAGTTTTTATGGCTCTATAACTTATCCTCATGTTATAGATGTCCAGGAGTCTCTTCATTAAAAGTTTTTAAAACTTTAATTAAACTCATAAGTTATGAAAATATAATAGTTTTGAATAGTTTCAAAACTTGCACTTAAGTTTTGGAATTTGTAAAGTTTTCGTCATGAATACTTTACTTCCAAGTTAAGCCCTTAGAATTTTAAAAGTTAAAATTCAACCCTTATACTTTATAATATTATAAGTTAATACTATATATATAAGAGCAAGTCAGTCTTACCATTAGTAGGCCTCATTCACGAAGCTGGTCTGTAAGGGGGGTATTAGGTTACTGCCTTTAAAATGGCAGTTTAATGGGTGTCCACTCTCACTCTCCGCTTCCTTGACTGGTGGAGGGTCGTTAGCCGAACGGGTTTGATAAGACTATAATTCCCCCTTCATTAAAAGTATTAATGATAAATATTAAGTAACTAAACTCTTATTAATACCCAATCTTAGTTACTTAGGAAAATGTGAATTTGGTGCTAACCCATAAAATTACACTTTGCACTTTGCTTAAGACGGTTAGTGGAGCACATGTGGTTAACTGGCACACTAGCTTGATTTAACAAGGTTGGAAAATGGTAACTTAATGTTTATCATAATATCGGTGGAGCACGTGTGGTTAACCGACACATCGATTAAGGGGTAAATATTAAGGGTACCAGATATATTTGCATGGTTATTCACACCTTGTTTTGTGATCCTCGGCATCCCAGTCACAAAACTTGAGAAGACACAATCGAGATTGAAACATGTCATTGAAAAGTTCAATGAATCTCAAAAGATCTAGGAGTTTCAAATCCAATTAAAAAAAACCTAATAAATTATTTCGTTTTTCATTGTGGAAATTGGTGAATCATTATTCACCTACCTTCAAATATTCTATAGCTTGGATTACGACATCCATCTTCCAAGTTATAAAAAATATATTCTGTTGGGTCCTAGCCTTAATATTTCATATTGGGTGTTATATTAAGGACTTTAGATCAACTATCTTGAATATTTTCAAAGATGTCTAGTTCAGACATCTATGATCTTCCCAAATCTCTTAGAACTTCACTTCCTCCACCTCATCTAATTATTCTCCCTAACTCACTAGTTCAAGGTCACTCAATCCCTATTGGCAAGCAAGGTCTATGTGTGATCACATCTTGGAGATGAAGTCACATATTGATAAGCCGGGAGAGTTGGGTGTCAAAGTCTTGAGAAAGTTGGATGGTCAATCACTTTCTAAGTCACATAGTGAGTTCCTTTGGAACACTTAACATGATATATTCAAAGGGAAAAAAAGATCTTGATTCAAAAGCCTTTATAACATGTTGCAAAAATTCTCAAAGTGACATCAATAACCTTTACCAAATCACAAGAACCAAGTTTTTCTCTATAATACAATGAGCCTTTAGGCATGTTTTTCGACATCCAAAATAAGAAAACGATTTTTCAATGTTATTAAATTGTATGAAGATGCATTTTGGGAATTTTCAGCTGAATCTATATATATATATATATATATATATATATATATATATATATATATATAATTTTTACATGAAAATAATAAGAAAATAAAGTGCTAAAGCATATAAAATACTTACACCAGTAAATAACTTCTAGAAACATTTATAAATGACCTATAGTATAAACCAACGTCCCCCATCAAGTTTGAGAAATTGTTATTACTATTTACAATTAGTTTTTATTTTACTCTTATTAAGCACAAATAAATAATAAAAATCGGGTTCCAAGTTATAAAAATCACATTTATTATTTTTCGAATCTTATATATATTATATAACTTTCACAGAAAAATTTGATAAATTTTCCATAACCCTTTATTATTTTCCCAAGATTTAATGTATATTAAAAGAATTAAATAAGTGAAAAATAGTTAAACTTATCCAAAATTCATAAACATTTACCAAGAAATATTTTATTACATTATAACCATAAATAAAAAAATTATGGATTTATCTTAACTGTTTACTATTTATTTCTATTTTCTTAGTATTAAACACATTTAAATTCTAAAAATAGGGATTTACTATTCAAAAATGACTTTCAATAATTTTCCTAGATTAGGGATGTCAACGGGGCCAAATAAAGCGGGGAGTGCATCTCCCGTCCCCGCCCCCGAAATTTCCCTGTTCCCCCGCCCCCGCCCCCGGAATGTTCAATGTTCCTACCCCCGCCCCCGCCCCCGAATCCCCTTTATTACCCCCGCCCCCGATTGATTTTGGGCTACTTTTTTTTGGGCTAAAATAAGTTGTTATTTAGGCTAAAATAAACTATTTTTTAGGTAACAAATAATGATTTATAGCAGAATTTTATATGTTAAAAATAAAAAAGTTATTGCATTTTAAAAAATTATACTAACAACTTAAAAACATGTTTTTTGATGAATTTTGGAAGCTCAAAATCATGTTATTGTTTATTATATTTATATAATTAATATATGTAAATATATGTGTAATTTATTAACGGGGTCCCCATGGGGATTTCGGGACGGGATTGCCTACCCCCGCCCCCGTCCCCACCCCCGATTTTTTTAAAAAAACTCCCCCAAACGGGATGGGGCCCCCACGGGACTTTTTGACATCCCTATCCTAGATTATGTACACTGTAAAAGAGTTACACAAAAATTATAAGAATTTTTTATGATAATTTACTATTTTCCATGATTTTGTGATTATTCAATGAATTAAAATGGTGAAAAATAGTTAGATAAATAAAAAATTCAAGAAAATTGAACTTAACATCTTTGACTTTAGTTGAAACTGACATACAAAGTTTGGAAAATTTAGAACTAAATTGATTTAGTTTTTGAATATTTAATCATTAGAACACCTCTTAAAATATTAAATATTAACATTTTAATAATGGGAAATTTCCACTTAAATTGTTATATAACAATTGATTCATGGAAATTTAATTTTCATAGAAAAATATTTATAACTTATCAATATCAAAATATTGACACATTATTGGAATAATTCTATTGTAGAAGTTAAGTATGATAGTGTTAGATTTCGATTAGAGACTCAATAGTGTATACCATTTTTGTAGGAATAGGTAGTGGTAAAAGTGGAACTTAGTTCAAGGCATTATTTGCATCATCTCAAAGCATTGTGAGCATTCATGCCTCCCTTTATTTTCAGTTTTTGTGTTTTGGAGTGGCAAAGCATGTCCGAAAACCTATTTTTTATTTGTTGTATTTAAATTGATTTGTATCAAAATTGATTACTCTATTTTGCTATGTATGTTTATGCAACATGAAACATGAGGCCTTATCGTCTTTAAGTCCCTTCCACTTTACTCCAACCATTAACTCTTTGAGCCAATGGTCATTATGGATAGCGCTATTAGGAATTGACCACTCTTCACTCACTCGATTTCTTGAGTGCATGATACCATATTAATCTATGGAACGATAAGCATAGATCTTGATAGGGTGTCAGTCATAGGCTTGGTTGTGAACTGATTGTTTGCTCATATACATACAAACTAGCTTACTTATTATAGCAACGGACTTTATTTCTCATTATAACAACAAACTTTTATTACTGGAAACTTATTTACTTGTCTTAGAAATGAACTTGTTTACTCCTTGTAGCAATGAACTTGTTTGCTTATTATAGCAATGAACTTGTTTGCTTATTATAGCAATGAAACTTGTTTACTCATTTTAGCAATGATCTTTATTTCCCATGAGAATATGAACGTTGCATCTCATTTGGGCAACATACTTTATTTCTCACGATGACAACGAACTTTGTTTATGCAAACTTATTTACTCATTTTAGTAATGTACTTTTATGGAAACTTCTATTAAAACTTTGATTACGATTCATGAAACCAATATTATTTTCAACCTGTGAGTACTCACCAACTATTTCAGTAGTTGACCGTTCATTTTATATGCTTTTTCAGGAACTCGTCTATAAGATGGCACTTAGGGACACATCACTTGTAGGAGCATTTGCATGTGTTGTCTTTCAAATACACTATAATTTATTTTAAAAAGTTTTTCAAAGTCATTGTACATTGTAATTCTTTTTAATACTATGGTTGGTGTTGTCTTTTAACTTTTTCAATAGGACCCTTTGTACTGTCGTGTCCCGTGTTTCCGCTTTAGTGGGGTGTGACAAATCATTAATTTAATATATTTTTTAAAACCTTTCTCACGATATTTCTATTGCAGGAGCATGTTAGTGGTATGAAAAGTAGACAAAATTTTCTTTAAGATGTCTTTATCATTTATAGTTTCACCACATAATTGTTGGATTAGTGTCTAAGTCCATAACTATTTTGGTATGTACTTGACCCGATGGTGCATGGTCATTTTGGGTTGCCTTCACCAAAGCAACTTGATAGGATGAATTATGGAGAGAAAGGATTAAATATGATTTATTAATATATTATGAGAATAATATATTAAAGGAGAAATCATATTGTTTAATTAATAGTAGTCAATAATTAATTGGTAATTAGTTTTGTGACTAAAAGAGATTAATTAAACTTAAAGGAGTGGAATTGTAATTATAAGATAATTGCAATTTGGGCCATGGATTGCCTTATATTAAGGGATGGACGAATTCTAATGGGAAACCCATAAGGAAATCGTCCATGGGCTTAATTAAAGGAGTCCATGAGTTGCTTAGGGATTAAGCATCCAAATTAGGGTTTCCTTGTTAGATAACCCTAATAGCCTAACTATATAAAGACCCCTTAAGGCTAAAAAAACGTGGCTAATGATCTTTCTAGGGTTTCACACGTTTTTGGGCAGCCTCCAACCTCTCTCCTCTTCATCCTCTTGCTTATGGTGTTTGTGAACCATTAGAGGAGTGACACTTGTGACTCTAAGCCTTCCAAAGTCAATTCAAGGAGATTTGTGATTGTTATTGCTACATAACAATCAAGGTAACATTATAAACCTATTCTCATGTTAATATGATTATTTGAATGCTAGAATTAGGTTTATAGTCTTGGATTCAAAGAATGTACAATAGAGAAACCTAGATCCAAGTAGTACGGTTTATATGAGCACATAGGATGTCTTATGACCAAAACCCATCAGTGGTATCAGAGCGTAGGATGGTTTCAATTGTATTGATGCATTGTATATCTAAAAAAATTCGATTTTTTGGTGTTCTAGAGGCTGGACTCGCCGAGTCCATAGCTGAACTCGTTGAGTCCAGGGTGACTCGACGAGTCCAGGCTTGACTCGACGAGTCAACTCGTCAGATAGTGCTTATCTCGGGATTTCTTGCTGTTTTTTCATATGGATAGTTACCTTATCATGTTAGATCAATATTAATCCGATTATATGATATATTTGACTATATTTTTGATCTAATTGAAGATATTTATCAATTAATAAGATAATTGTTTCCTTATAAGATAATTGATTAATTATTTTGAGTAAATTGATAAATTGTTTTGCAAGAAATCATTAAATAAATCAAATATGGATAATTGTGTAATTAAATGTTAATTTAAAATTATTTGTTATTTGATCCTTGTTGTTATGAAAAGTTTCATATTTTCCCCTTTAGGTTTTATAGTGTAAATTTGAACCCAAAAGTTTTGAAGTTTTGAAATTTAAATAGTTAAAACCCTAATGTTCTGAAAAATATTTTAAAACTTGCCCTCAAGTTTTGGAATTTAAAAGTTGATTAAAAGTTTAATTAGGAATGTTAAATTCTAAAACCCTAGTAATGTTTTGAAAAGTTCAATTTACACCCTTATGGTTTTATTAATTAATTAAGGTGTATAATTAAAAGAAGTTTAATAAATCCATAAAACTTTAGGTTTGCAATTTAATTGAATTAAAAGTATAATTGTTAAATTTGACCACCTAGTATTTTAAAAGAGTAAAATACACCCTATACTATATATATAACATTAAAAGTCTAACATTATATATATGTATGAGTAAAAGTCAGTCTTACCGTTAGTAGGCCTCATTCACGAAGTTGGTCTATAAGGGGTGTTTAAGGAAATTGCCTATAAAATGGCGATTGAATGGGTATCCACTCTTACCCACCGCACTCTTGACTAGTGGAGGGTCGTTAGCCGAACGGGTAGGATAGGACGAAACCATCCATTATAAGTATAATGAAATACAAAGTAACTAAATGTTTTTCTATTCCCAATCTTAGTTACTTAGGCAAAAGTGAATTGATGCAATTCCATGAAATTACACTTTGTTCCCTTGCGAAGACGTTAGTGGAGCGTGTGTGGTTTACCGGCACACTAAATGGTTCTAAGCAAAGGTAGCAAAGGGTGACTCAATTTTTGTCATAGTTCGGTGGAGCGTGTGTGGTTTACCGGCACATAAAATTGGTGATTGTAACATGTGAGGGCACCATGTAAGTTTGCATGGTTATTCACACCCGCTTTGTGATCCTCGGCATCCCAGTCACAAACAAGAGGGGCATATCGAGATTTAAACATGCCATTGAAATATTCAATGAATCTCAAAGGATCTAGGAGTTTTCATAGATTTAAAACTTAAATTTCTTTTTCGTTTTTCATGGTGGAAATTAGTGAATCGTCATTCACTTACCTTCAAATATTCTGCAACTAGATTACGGTATCCTTCTTCTAGGTTGTAGCGTATTGTGTTGGGTTCTAGCCTTAGTATCTCATTTGGGTGATTTACTAAGGACTCAATCGATCAACTAACTTGAATTTGTTTTCTCGCGTTTTGTAGATGTCAAAGTTCGACAACTATGGTCTTCCCAAATCCCGTGGAACAAGCATTCCACATGAAGATGATATTCCACGTTTCGATCGAGGAACAAGAAATCATGCTTCACTTCTTCCTCCTCCTCCTCCAATTATTCTCCCTAACCCACAAGATTGTAAAATTGAAAGGTTCAATATCACTCAAGCCCTTTTGGCAAGTAAACATAAAGAAGGAAAGTCGGTGTGTGCACACGTCTTAGGGATGAAGTCACACATTGATAAGTTAAGAATGATGGGATCCGTTGTCGGTGAAGAGATGGCTGTTGATTGGGTTCTTTAGTCACTTCCTAACTCGTATCGTGAGTTCGTAAGAGAGTACTATATGATGAACCATGACGTGACCCTTATGGATCTCACCTATATGCTTATTATTGTTGAATCAGCAATGGTTTGGCGCAATAGAAAAGCAAAGTTGATTGGTGAATCTGCCTTCAAGACCTCTATGGATATAGACAATGGCATTGAAAGACATGCAATGATCGAAAAGTTTGATCATAAGAGAAAGGCGATGTCTGAAGTAGTTCCATGTGTTGTTCCTAAAGAGTCAATTTGCTTTTATTACCAAGAGAAGGGGCATTGGAGACGAAGTTGCCCTATTTACCTAAGAGATCTAAGAGATGGGAGAGTCAAAAGTATGACTACGCTTCAGGTAAAATCCACTATCTAACTCCGTTAAGTTCCTATTTATTGATTCTTAATACATGATGTGATAAGATTGCATTTGAATGTTTTGAAGGATCGGTGAAAAGAAAGGAAGCTTGATAAGAGAGCAAGATGAATCTAATCACAAGAGATGGATCTTGATCGCATGGACTTGAAGATTGGATATTGAGCTTATATAGTTATGATAGAGTTGTTAGAAAATTTCCTTTTACATAGTTTTCAATAGATTTTGCATTGTAAGGACAAATGTTTTTCCGCTGCTTTTATAAATAAAATAAGTTTTGACTTATTTATTAATTTGTTTACTTCCTTGCAATGAAATCGTTATGAAAATTGATGTTTGCATATTTCTACAACGAATGGATATGATTCTTAGTTATGTTAATTATGGAAATGTCGAGAATTTACCAAATAGGGAGAGTTTCTCATCGCCCAAATTTCAATTGGACAGAAATTTGGAATCACGCAACTTGGTTGCATGATGAATGAGAAATTTCATATTTGGAAATTAAACTAATTCATTGACAAAGTGTCAAGTGAAGGACTAGGAGATCGAGTACACAAAGTTGTGTGTTGATCAAGTTCACCATAAGAGTAACAAAGATATTCGTCATGATTTACTAAAGGCTTAGTAAATATGATTACACTTACAAGATTAAGTGTAATTTTGAATTGATTAAAGGGTTTAGATCAATAGTAGAACGAATAAGAAGAATCAAGTAGGTAGAAAGATAAAAGGTTCTCCATTCTAAGAAGAAGGGAGAGTAGCTTTTATGCTTTATAATTGGTCTTAATGATTAAGAACCATATCTCAATTGATCCTCTAAGTGAGTCTTAGTACAATTGTATGTTTAAGAAGAGGAATCAAGGATTGAAGAAATAGTTAAATCAAGAAGTCTATCATACTTCGTTCCAATAACAAGTCTTAAAGTTAAGATTGTGACAATGAGTGAAAAGTATTAAAGGTTTATAACATTCATCAAATGTGGAAAGTTGTGATGTATTGAATAAGACAAAGACCGACTAGGACCAATTTATGAAGTGTTTTGATAAAAGCTACACTAACTCTGGAATAATTGTTTGTCAAGAAATGGTTATTGACAAGAGAATCTTATACGTCAAGGAGTCAGTGGGAGTCTTATTGGTCTTGAAAGGTTTCAAGAACAAATCAAATAAACCTTACTGATCATCACTAGCACACGAGTTGAGGTTTTGCAACCTATCGTGTTGACATTATTTAGTTTCTGTGCTATTCCAATTAAGTTAATTATGCATGTGAGTTCTTTGAGTTCTCATTTTGAACGCATAAAAGGCAAAGCACCTTAATCAATGAAAGGTACATTGATAGGAAAGGGTGAGCTGCTTAACTACTTGGAAGACGTGGTGGGCAGCTGTGCTACCATAAGGCAAGAAATCAAGATTAAGAAAGTTCGATCCATATGAGTTTGAATTTGTCGTAAACTCTGTTTTTAACAAATTCACATGGATAGGAACGAATACACCGCTTTAAATCTAAGTGTCATAAGATTTCCTCCTTCATGAAAATGATTGTGAGGAAATGCTTTCACTAAGAAAGATTTTAAGAAGATAGTGATTGTAAAGTTGCATTCTTGAATTAAATTATGGTTACGGTATCCCTTTCCATGATTTGAATTGTGAGGTTTGGCAATTAGTCTTAATTGTTTAAGACACACATATGAACTATCTAAGGCAAAGGTGTATAAGTTCAAGAAGCCTTGATAAAAGATTATCAAAGCACTAAGTATTAGAAACATGAACTTAAGAAATTCAATAAGTATTGTTTTTCTGAAAGGTAAGATGTTCATGAATACATGTCGAAGCTAGTGGGAGCATAAGTGTTATGTTTTATAGTAATCATCATGATAGTGGGAGCAAAAAAGTTATGATTGTATGATTATTAAGGAAAGTATTGCAAGTTGGCAATATTAATTATAGAAAACAAGAGTCATTCTTTGCAAAGTTGTAAGGATGGAATAGTTGTTTTTCTATAATTAAGAGAGAGAATATTATGCTTCATTTCAAATCTAAAGGCTTAGGTTGAGAAATGTTAATAAATTTAGTCAAAGGTACATAGTGTGTTCTTAAAATTTCGATTATGATTACGGCATTCGTCTTCACAATTCGAATTTTGAGAACATAGCAAATAAAACATTATGCATCGTGTCCCATACGCTTCGGGTATAGGATCGATTGCAAATGCTTTAATATTTGACCATTCTAAAATTTTCCAAATGTCTAGCGCATTTAGAGAGAAAAGGGACTAGAATTTGTTTTGACTAAAATAAGATTCGTTGCTTGTGAGTAGTTGGAAGCATGGTATTAAATGGACCATATTGACATTATTATGAATAGATAAGATTCTATTAAGAAATGAGTCGTCATATGGAACATATGGAAGCGTGTCCATACTGGGAAGTAAATATTGAAAATTTATGACTAGATTAGAAACCTTTATGCAAAAGGATGTTCAAAGAAATGTACTTTGAGTGAGAGACATCATATCTAAGGAATTGTCTTGTAACAATCTCCGTTAAAGGACTTTGTAATATCATTGGCAATAGTCTTTGTGACTTTGGTGCAGTGACATTACGAAATAATCATTGCATGAAATGTTAGAATCTAGCATATTCTATAAGTGGCAAGAATTTGATATTCTTAAACTTATGAAATATGGATTTGGAGTTGTGAAATGAGAATGATTGGAAATGTGTCCAATGTGATCTATTTCACAAAGTAAGAACCATAGGTAAACATTGTGTGCATGCTAGGAGCATGGGACAAGCGTAATAATTCAAGTAAGAAGTTGAGTACCCGAAACGACAAATAATGAGTAATCGATATGGTGATAAATAAAAGGTGTTTTATTTATGCTCAAAGGGTTGATGCTATATGGGATTAGTATTATTCTTGTGTTTCACCTTGCATGTTTTGACTTCCAGAATAATTGAGTTTGTTAAGAATAATCGAATTATTCAAACGGGCCACAGTCGTTCATATGTTGGAAGTAGATATGAATGAAGACTGTCATGAATTGGTGTGTGGATTGTCTAAAAGAGTATTAGACATAAGCAAATGTTTGCTGCAACATTCATGAGTGCTTATGAATATGAATTTGAGCATTGGATTAAACCCACGCTCACTTGGATCACTCCATGGATTGTATCACGAGTGATTGGTGAGACGATAACATCTTATATTCTTGAAACCGAGATGTGTGAGTTGTATCTTTCAAATCGGTTGCACATTGATAATATGTAAACGCACTAGTAACTTGGTGTTATAAAACATATTGTTGTGTGTGATTCGGTGAGTGAGTGCAAGCAAGCATTGTATCAAAGTTTATCCGTTACTTTTATCCAAAGAAGGATAAAAGCGATATCTTTTGGGCCCCTCGATGGTTTAGTGATGACAAACGTAAATGCTCGGCTGGGCTAGGGCTAATTTGATTTGTTCAATTAGTCAGTCGTCATAAATCGGAGATCGAGAAATAGTACAAAGAGAATGATTAGAAATCATGTCTTACGATATCTAGAATGGAGGAATATATGATCCTTTATCTAAGGACACGCGTATCTGATAGGATCAGAGTTGACAGCGGCTTTGGAAAGCTACGATTGCAGATCAGGATCTAAAGTCATACGCAAAATAGTTATTAGACTTATCCAAGTGGGAGACTGTTGGATTAGTGTCTAAGTCCATAACTATTTTGGTATGTACTTGACTTGATGGTGCATGGTCCTTTTGGGTTGCCTTCACCAAAGCAACTTGATAGGATGAATTATGGAGAGAAAGGATTAAATATGATTTATTAATATATTATGGGAATAATATATTAAAGGAGAAATCATAGTGTTTAATTAATATTAGTCAATAATTAATTGGTAATTAGTTTTGTGACTAAAAGAGATTAATTAAACTTAAGGGAGTGGAATTGTAATTATAAGATAATTGCAATTTGGGCCATGGATTGCCTTATATTAAGGGATGGACGAATTCTAATGGGAAACCCATAAGGAAATCGTCCATGGGCTTAATTAAAGGAGTCCATGAGTTGCTTAAGGCTTAAGCATCCAAATTAGGGTTTCCTTGTTAGATAACCCTAATAGCCCAACTATATAAAGACCCCTTAAGGCTAAAAAAACGTGGCTAATGATCTTTCTAGGGTTTCAAACGTTTTTGGGCAGCCTCCAACCTCTCTCCTCTTCATCCTCTTGCTTATGGTGTTTGTGAACCATTAGAGGAGTGACACTTGTGACTCTAAGCCTTCCAAAGTCAATTCAAGGAGATTTGTGATTGTTATTGCTACATAACAATCAAGGTAACATTATAAACCTATTCTCATGTTAATATGATTATTTGAATGCTAGAATTAGGGTTTATAGTCTTGGATTCAAAGCATGTACAATAGAGAAACCTAGATCCAAGCATTAGGGTTTATATGAGCACATAGGATGTCTTATGACCAAAACCCATCAATAATTTTAGTTGAGAAGTAATTTTTAAACATGGTTGAATTGTAATCACTCACAGATTTAAAATCTTGTAGCCGAAGTTATAACCAATCAAAATGCGCTTAAGGAAGTACTAATGTTTTTTTTTATGATCATACCTCTCATTGAGATTATTCCAAAGATCGACTTGATCTTTGACAATGAGGGATTTGATTTCCAATCCTTCATCGAGATGAAGACAAAGGAAATTCATCGCCTTTTGGGTGCATTTGCAACTTTTATGGTGTTTCTAAGACCCATAACGTCGAGGTAGATTTCAACATCAAGGGTCCATGATAAATAATTCTTTCCACTGATGTCAAAAGCCATGAACTCAAACTTGCTAAGGTTTTACATAATGAAAATACCAATAAAGAAAGACTTCTATATTAGGGAATTATTAGTTAAGAAATTCCATAAAATAACTTATGAGCATTGTACATGTATAGAATATACATACTGGAAACTAACAAGAATGATAAGAAGGCTAAGCTCTATGGTAGAGTAGTGATGATAACCTATTATAAAATATAAGCTAAGTTAAAGAACAAAAGTAGGAAATGAGACTGTAAAGAACTTCATTTCATTACTTGTAGTAAAAACAACCAACCTTTACAATACATATTACTCATTATTTATACCTACAAAATAAGATAAAATGTGAGCTATGTTATGAATGCACTTTATAGTGGTACATAACTACACTCATACAACTCATAATAATGTATATCATAATGCTCAATAATGGTGGAAAGATATAGGGAATCCAATGGTCATTCACTAAATAATATTTCGTAAAAAATGCACATTTCTCATATATAACATTTTTATCACCACGGTTAGGATAAAAAGATCGATAAACATGTAACAACATACGATAAAGATATGAAGAAAAGGAACTAGAGATAAATTTATATGAAAATTGTAGAAACATGACCATTATATGGGTGTTTTTATGTTTATTGTTACAACGATACAATGTGATTTATTTATAATGACAATTTAACATAAAAAAAACTCAAAATGTAACGTCCCATAAATACAAATAAAAAATTTCATTTTTAAATCATCGAGTCACACAACAAATTGTTTCAAAACCAAACAAAGTAAAATGTATTTTCGAAAATCATAGTATATCAAAGGTAATCAATACGGAAAAATCCAGTAGGGGATGCATTGTAGTCAATCCGAGCCCTTCCCTTTAGATTGGAAGTGCCTGAAAATGTTTAAACCATAAAACTGTAAGCACAAAGCTTAGTAAGTTCCCCAAAATACCATATACCATACATAAGATAGGGAATGTTATGGGCCATCCATAGTCTTATTGTCACTACCAACCATGAGCCAATCATGGTCTTTCCTTGCCATACCAGGAGCCAAATCATGTTCTTATGTACAAGTGCCAAGAGCTACCTCATGGTCTTCATTGCAAGCATCACAAAGACAACTACCATCATACAAATAACTATTGGGGCCAAACCCTGGTCTTGCATACAACTGCTAGGAGCCACCACCTAGTTTTTCATACATATACCAGGGGTTAACACCCGGTCTTCACATGAAAGCATCACTAAGACAACTAGAATCCTACATAATATAGTGAGAAGACTCACCTGACTCACAAAGTTAATTAAACCACAGCTCAAATCCACACAACCAGTGCTACAACACACCTAACAAAACATATAATGTCCAACCTTATCCTATAACTCGAATCCAACAATTTGACCAAAATCCAACCATGCCAAAAACTCAACGATCAAAGTCAAAGTCAACATCCAACAATACCAACAGTTGAACCTTACGTCATGACTAGCCCTCAGTCATGTTGTGAGAACACACTCAGCTTGATCCCAAATTGTTTGTCTCGCACCAATTTAGCTAACTCGATCACGAAAAACTCACTCAGCAAGCATCACGATGTGAATCCTCCGTGGTAATGCCATGAACACAACTCAAATCCACACAACCAGTGCTACAACACACCTAACAAAACATACAATGTCCAACCTTATCCTATAACTCGAATCCAACAATTTGACCAAAATCCAACCATGCTAAAAACTCAATGATCAAAGTCAAAGTCAACATCCAACAATACCAACAGTTGAACCTCATGTCATGACTAGCCCTCGGTCATGTTGTGAGAACACACTCAACTTGATCCTAAATTGTCTCGCACCAATTTAGCTAACTCGATCACGAAAAACTCACTCAGCAAGCATCACGATGTGAATCCTCCGTGGTAACGCCATGAACACAACATGACAAGATAGAAGAAAGATCCCCCAGTGTCACATTGTGAAATTCCCTATGTCGCGTCATGACTGCTATCTGAGGCAACATCTTACTAATTTGAGTCCTTAATCAATTAAGTCATCAACTCTAACTTTCAAGAAATCTTTAAGGGACTTGAAAGGTTCATAAAAATGACAACTTTATGAACATGCATGCTTCATGCATATCCTCTACCCAACCTAGGTTAAAAGCCAAGAAAATGAGCTAAAACTCATGCATGGGTCATAATCCATGACCAATCCTTAGATCCATAAGTTATGATGCTTTAGGGATTTTGGAGGACCATAAAGTTGCCAACTTTATTCTATCCATTCACTCAAATCAAAATCATGAATCAAGATGGACTAGAACAACTTAGATCTAAAAGAATAAACCATACATGTAGAAGCTTGGATCCTTAGAAATGGTCCAAAAAGGTGATATCAAAGATGAAAAGTTGTTGATTGTTTGATCCTTGCACCAAATCACCTTCTACTTTCTTCAAAGAGCACCAAAACCACCAAAATGAGCCAAGAACCACCAACAGGGATTAGGGTTAGGGTTTCTGAGGTTTGAGAGTGATGAAAGCTAATAATAAACCCTGAATTCCACTTAATGGGGTTTAAATATGAAGGAAAACCCTAAAAGATCATAGGCTTGGGTTGCACCTATCCTCACAACGTGACCATACTCATATCACGTTGTGATATGCTTCCCGGATACGTGCTTCCCATTTAACTCATCATGATGTGACCACCTTATGGTCATGTTGTAACACCTGATTTTCCCAAAAACTTAGCTTTTGACTCCTTAATGCCCTAAACCGATCCATTTTGGAAAACGTGTGTTACACAAAACGTTAGAACATACTTTCTGATCCACATACTGTAAACTTTCTGCTCAAACATACCTTGGTTCTCTAGAACCTCATACACTTTACCAAGCCTCACAAACGTTCTACTCAAGCATTGCAAACCTTATGCCCAAGCATCGCATACTGCATTGCAGCTTGAAACATCCCACATATGAGATAATTAAAATAGTCATTCAAAATAAAATTCCGAAAATATTTTTATAAAAGAACATTATTTTGCAGATTAATGCCACAAACAATATAGTGCTTGAAATTTGAAAATGTTTAAATGTCAAATCATACGAAGGTATAACATAATAACCAAGAAACAAAAGTTTAAAGTAAGCACTTGTATATTTATTCTAACTTCAAATAAACATCTTCTAATTATATAATGCTAAAACATCATCCCCAAGTAAGTCTTTATGTAGCACCTGGTTCCTGGTATGTATTTAAATTCAAGTATTTTGGTATTCTACTCGGGGAGTCAGCGAGTTGGAAGCACACGATTCCGCTTTGAGGACCCTGGGATTTTACTCTGACATTTTACTATTTGATGTTATGATTTTTGAGACTTGTGATTTGTGACTTGACATTTTGAAATGATAGCAATGATGTTTCTTGTAAACTATTTTTATAAGTACTATAATTAAACAAAAAAAATTGGGTCTCGATTTTGGGATGTTACAAGTTGGTATCAGAGCCTTGGTTTGAGGAATTCGGGCATACCTTCGGGTGTATCTGGACTCAAAAATATGTCTTGAAGGATTTTTAAAAGAAAAATAGTTTTCTAAAATTTAAAAATAAGGAGTTTTGAGAAAGAACAAGGTGTGTGATGCGTGCGACCGGCCGAGCTCAAGTAAGTTTTCCCTAAGATACCCATACATGTTATATGATGTGATTATAAGAATTACATGCTAGATTAGGGCTAAGGATCTAGGAAGGATGCCTTATATGTCTGTTCTAAGAGTTTATTAAGCTATATGATAGGGCTAGTTAGTCAGCAATACGATAGCCTGATTAGGTTATGCTTGGTAATGGTTACTCAATGCACGAATGTTGCTTGCTTTATGCTTATAGGGGTTCCAGCTGGCTTTAACTAAATAGTAAGCGAATATGTAATAGTATTCGCAAGCTAGTTATGGAAGGATGGTAAGGACTCCTTATGCAGTTGATTGTAGAGAGTAGGTCGGAGAGTACCCTAGGACAAGCCTATGATGAGATTAGTTAGAAAGCTGTATTAGTAAAAAGGGACTTGGTGAAGTCAAGACAATCCTTGAGGAAAGTACAAATAGATGTGGAAGATAGTATGGTCCCGTACTACTGGAAGCATATGATCCGTACTCGAACCAAGGAGGGTTAAGATAGAACCAGAAAACTTGGAGAGTGTGTGATACCTCTCCATAGTATGAATAACCCTGACGTTTATTTGGTTATTTCAGTATGGTGGTTATACGACATGGAGCAGGAGGTTCAGGGTCCAGATCAGGATCAAGATCAGGCTCGGGTGCAGGATCCGAGCAGGTTGATGATGGGCTATGCAAGTTCATCGCGTCTAAGATCACGAGAGGTATCCTTGAGGCGACCCCTGTTATTTTTGGGTCGATCAAGGAGGGGATTATCGAGCTGATGGAGGATCGCCTCCAGACATTCAGGAGTGACTTGGTGTCTAACTAGTCGGATACACACATACTGTCCTTCAAGGACTTCAGGGGGAGTGGTGCGCCAGAATTTCATGGGGTGAATGACCCCATTGCAGCCAGAAGATGGATCGCAGACATCGAGTCTGAGTAGTTGACGAGCTTCTTCCCGGAGGGGTCGAAGGTCCGTTTTACTGCGGGTTGGTTGAGGGACAAAGCTAGGGATTGGTGGGAGTCAGTCGGTGAATCACTGTGAGCCCCAACCATTGAGGCTATGACTTGGTCAGACTTTGTGACTAGGTTCAGGGATGAGTTTGCGCCAACTGTGGAGCTTCAATAGCTGGCCAGAGAGTTTCTTGATATGAGACAGACTACGGAGTCAGTGGCAGACATCACTGCAAAGTTCCAGGAAAGGGCCTTGTTGGTACCTCAGTATGCAGGGGATGAGGAGATGTGGAGGACCTGCTATCATGATATGTTGAGGTTTAACATTCGGGAGCATGTCAGCTATTCAGCCTGCCCGAACCTAGAGTCCATGATTTCTAGGGTGCGGGAGAGAGAGATTGATTTAGAGCACCTCATGAAGAGGAAGGCAGAGACGGAGTAGGTTACTAGAGTTTTGGGGAAGAAACCCAAGGGATCCGACGCTAGGTTGAAGGGCCAGCTAGGCCAGAGCCGTTGCAGGAAATGCGACAGGCCGCATGAGGGAGCTTGTAGAGCAGGATCATCAAGCTGCTACAAGTGTGGCAAGATAGGGAATTTTGGCAGGGATTGTACCGCTCCGGCCCCCATTGTTCAGACTTCGGATCTGATTTGCTTTAATTGCAATCAAAGGGGGCATAAAAAGGCCAAATACCCTAGATTGACAGTACCAGTAGTAGCAGCGCCAACAGTGGCGCCAACTCCAGCGACTGCATGGGTTACAGATGGCTGGAAGGTCAAGTCAGAGGCTCTAGTAGTGAGGAGCCGAGCATTTCAGCCGACAACCGAAGAGGCACACGCCGCACCCGATGTGGTGACGGGTATGGTTTCTTCTCTCTAACTTTTATTATATGTCGCTTGTGATATTGATGTGTTATGCTTTATGTTTCATTTAGGATCGTTCCATGTGAACAGTATCCCGGTTCAGGTGCTGTTTGATTCGGGTGCTACCCGATCATTTGTTTCTCTTGCGCTTAGGAAGAGGTTTCCTGAGTCTTCGGGCATGTTAGATTGCCCTCTAGAGGTTGAGATTGCGGACGACCGATCAGTGCGGGCGTCAGAGGTTTTCAAAGATTGTGCTCTGAGGTTGTACGACGAGCGCTACTTGGTATATTTGACTCCCATACCATTGTGGGGGAACAAGGTTATTATAGGCATGGATTGCTTAAGCCCTAATAGGGTAGTGATCGACTGCGCGTAGCAGTTGGTTCGGGTCAGGACCCCAAGTGGGGGAGAGCTGGTGATTCAGGGCGAGAGGCCACAGCGTTGACCAACTTTATGTTCGGTAGTGAGAGCCAGACGCTATCTCCAGTAGGGGTGCACAGGGTATGTCGCCTATGTATTGGATACCCGAGAGCACGGGTAGGGCGACAGTAAGTGATGTACTAGTGGTATGAGAGTACGCGAGCGTATTTCTAGAGGCGTTGCATGGGATACCTCTGGAGAGGCAGGAGTTGTCTACACAACTGTAGGAGCTGTTAGACAAGGGATTTATTAGACCGAGCAATTCACCTTGGGAACCCTGATTCTATTTGTGAAGAAGGAGGATGGGTAGCATAAGATATGTATAGATCACCGGGAGCTGAAAAAGGTGACGGTGAAGAACCGTTACCCACTCCCGAGGATTGATGATCTCTTTGAACATCTTCAGGGAGCATCTTGGTTCTCAAAGATTGACTTGTGTTCAGGATACCATCAGATGAGGGTCAGATAGGAGGATGTGTAGAAGACTGATTTTCAGACGCGATATGGTCATTATGAGTTTGTGGTGATGCCATTTGGGCTCACTAATGCTCCTCCCGCATTCATGGATCTCATAAACTACATGTATAGACCAATGTTGGATCGGTCTGTGATAGTTTTCATTGATGACATCTTGGTCTATTCCAAGACTCGGGAGCAGCATGAGGAGCACTTGCGGGAGGTATTGGATACTCTTAGGAGGGAGAGCTTGTATGCCAAGTTCTCCAAGTGTGATTTCTGGTTGCGCGAGGTGCATTTTCTTGGGCACCTTGTCAACCAGGATGGGATTTCAATCATCTAGCCAAAGTGGAGGCCGTGATGAGGTGGGAGGTCCCGAAGTCTCCATCTAAGATTCGGAGCTTCCTGGGATTGGCAGGTTACTATCGAAGATTTATTCAGTACTTCTCCAAGATAGTCGTGCCTTTGACTCGGTTGACAAGGAAAGTCGTGGTCTTTTGCTGGGGGTCAGAGTAGCAGGCTGCATTCGAGACTCTGAGATATAGATTGTGCGAGGCGCCAATCTTAGCCCTGCCAGAGGGTGTGGAGGATTTTTTTTCTGAATTACGATGCATCAATCTCGGGTTTGGGTGCAGTATTGATGCAGAGGGGGCATGTTATCGCATATGCTTCGAGGCAACTGAAGCCTCATGAGGCGAACTATTCGACGCATGACTTGGAGTTGTGGGCAGTTGTTTTCGACCACAAGATTTAGCATCATTACCTCTATGGGGTCAGTTGTACTATTTACACAGACCATAAGATTTTGAGATACCTTATGGATCAACCGAATCTTAACATGAGGCAACGTCGGTGGCTTGATGTGGTGAAGGATTATGATTGTGAGATCCTCTACCAGCCGGGGAAGGCCAATGTCGTGGCCGATGCGCTTAGCTGCAAGGTAGCGCCGATCATAGATATTTGATTATGGATGACTGTGGTGACTCCACTATTAGAGCGGATTCGAGAGGCCCACCAGGAGGCTATGAAGGAGGAACATCGTAAGAGCGAGCATATTGTGGGCCAGGTTTCCTCCTTTGATTATGACAACCATGGATTGTTGACACAACACCATAGAGTGTGGGTCTCATATCATGGAGGTGTGCGCCAAGTATTGATGGAGGAGGCGCACAAATCCGGGTTTTCCATCCATCCCAGGGCGACGAAGATGTACAGGGATCTTCGTCTTGATTATTGGAGGCCCTGTATGAAGTGGGATGTAGCTTGTTATGTGAGAGATGCCTGACCTGCAGGAAGGTCAAGGCTGAGCACCAGAGGCCTCATGGCAAGATGTAGTTGTTGGACATCCCTATGCGGAAATGGGAAGACATTACGATGGATTTCATTACCAATCTTCCCAGGACCACATGGGGAGTGGATTTGATATGGGTCATCATGGATCGATTGACCAAGAGCGCCCATTTCATTCCGATTCAGGAGAGAATTTTGTTCGAGAAGTTGGCCGACATCTACATCAGAGAGGTAGTGGCTCGGCACGAAGTGCCAGTTTCGGTGATTTCTGATAGAGATGTATGATTTCTGCATTTTAGCACCACTTTTCACCCGCAGACGGATGGTCAGAGTGAGTGAACCACCCAGACTCTGGAGGATATGCTGCGAGCATGTGTTTTAGACTTCGGAGGTAGTTGGAATACTTACCTTCCTTTGGCTAAGTTTTTTTTTTTATTATAATAACAACTATCACACGAGTATTGACCGTCCTCCCTTCGAGATGTTGTATGGGAGGAAGTGCAGGACCCCGATATGCTGGGGTAAGGTTGGCCAGAGGGTCATGGGGAGTACCGAAGTAGTACTCAAGACTACGGAGAGGATCCAACAGGTGCGGAGCAGGATTCAGACTGCTCAGAGTCGACAGAAAAGTTATGCCGACAGGCGTCGTTCAGACCTGGAGTTCCAGGTCGGGGATATGGTGCTCATGAAGGTGTCACCTTGGAAATGTGTCATCCATTCAGGAAGCGGGGAAAGTTGGGCCCCAGTTACAATGTACCTTTCAAGGTTGCAGCCCAGGTGGGTGAGGTGGCGTATAAGGTGGACCTGCCAGCTGAACTCAGTCATATCCACAACACTTGTTCACATCTCCCAGTTGCAGAAGTGCCTGGTCGACGATTCAACAGTGGTGCCTTTAGAGGACATTCAAGTGGATGACAACCTGAATTACATTGAGTGACCAGTAGCTATCCTTGACAGGAAGTCGAAGGATCTGAGGAACAAGAGGGTCGAACTGGTAAAGGTGCAATGGCAGCACCGCAAGGGCTCGGAATGGACTTGTGAGCCGGAGGATGAGATGAGGGAGCACTACCCCGAGCTGTTTTCGGATTCAGCAGTAGACTTTGAGGATGAAGTCTAAAATAAGTGGGGGAGATTTGTAGCACCTGGTTCCTGGTACGTATTTAAATTCAAGTATTTTCGTATTCTACTCTCGGACTCGGAGAGTTGGAGGCCCAAATCATCGAGTAGACTTGACATTATGCGGGGGTTTTAGTGATCTACTCGACGATTCGGGAGACCGAATCGACGAGTAGGAACTGTCTGGACAAAACCCAAATGTTTAGGTTTTGCACCCTATTTAAATATTTTATCTCGTCCCAAACCAGCCTCCATCACCCTCCCAACTTAGAGAAGCCCGAGATTGAAAACCTAAGCCCTTATTGAGTGTTGTTGAGCCTTTTGGTGCCCTTTTTGTGTGTTTGAAGTTGGAGAAGAAGAAGGAAGCTTGGAAGTTCAAGTAGAAGCAAGAAGATCCAAAAGTTTTACTCCATTCTTAGCTCATTCAAGGTAAAAAGCTGGAACCTTGACCATCTATCTCTTAGATTTTGATTTGGGGATATTTCTACCCTTTTCATGGGCATAGTGGAGCCATAATCGGATTTTCTATGTGTGTTGGGTGTTGCACTTTAGATCTGGAACTATTGGGGGTCCATATGGCATAAAGGTGCCAACTTTGTTGCCATATGCACCCTATGCATCTTGTAGACTTCTTTTATGGCTTTTTGAGCCAAAAACCCCCATGCATGGATGTCAAGTTTGGGACTTTATGTATAAAAGGGGACCTAGGAGGCCAGATCTATGATTTGGATGCATTAAGACCCATTGAAATTGACTGAATAGTTTTAGACAAGGAGGGACTCGACAAGTCGGGTCGTATTTCCCCATTAAATCCTTCCTGTTGAAGGACCAGATGCTAGAAAGAAGAACCCTTAATTATCTAGGGTCATTAAGGGCCTGTAAATCATGGAACTTGGCGAGTAGACGAACAAACTCGGCGAGTTTAAGGCAATGTCCCAACCCTATGAAGACGGATTCGACGAGTCATAGACTAGACACGTTCATCTGGATGAAGATGGACTTGACGAGTCAAGGACGAACTCGACGAGTCGGTTGAAGATGTCCCGATGAGTGATTGAAGGCGAACTCGTCGAGCTCTTGCTAGACTCGACGAGTAGAGGCGGGATTATGGCATTTTATGGGTATGGGGACTCGGCGAGTTGAGTCAACCGGATGTTGACTTTGACCAAGGTTTTGTCTTTGACTTGGACTTGAGTGACCCTTGTAAGGGTTATGTGTATGAATTGATAACTTATAAGAGTTATTGTGTAGGGATTGAGGAGTCGGGGAGAGTCGATTTTCACACCGAGGATAGTACAGACACTACACGACATTGAGGTGAGTTACCTTTCAGTAGAAGTGGGTCTAAGGCACCAAGGACAACCCACTAGTAGTTGATTGTAGTTGAGATGATTGTCTTTGTGATAATTGTCTGGTTTGTTGTTACTTGATGTGTTTTATGTGCCAGCATGATATAGTATATGTGATAGTGGTAGTAGGAGGGGAATAATCCCCCGATTCGGTCGTTAGGACTGAAGGGTAGGTCGGATACCCCGGCTATGCTTGACAGCATGTTTAAGATATGTTATTATGTGTTAGTAGTAGGGGGTAAAATAGTCCCTGAGACTGGGTGAGATAGATTGGAGGGTAGACAGGCATCCCAGAATGGCCTGACACGAGTAGGTCAGCACCCCATAATGGCTTGATATGGGTAGGTCAGCACCCCAAAATGGCTTGAAATGGGCAGGTCGGGCACCCAAGAATTGCCCGGCTGTATGTATGATTAAATGGTATGTGGTATGATGGGAGAACTCACTAATCTTTGTGCTTACAGTTTTCAGTTTTGGTTTCAGGTACCTCCTTAGCTAAGGGGAAGGAGTCGACAGGGTAGCAACGCATCGCGCACACGATTCCGCTTTGAGGACCCTGGGATTTTACTCTGACATTTTACTATTTGATGTTATGATTTTTGATACTTGTGATTTGTGACTTGTGACTTGACGTTTTGAAATGATAGCAATGATGTTTCTTGTAAACTATTTTTATAAGTACTATAATTAAACAAAAAAATTTGGGTCTCGATTTTGGGATGTTACACTTTAAACATAAATATACTTCAAAATATGTAGGTTAGACTTGAAAATTTTAGTGAGTATTACCGATATTCAATGTTGGGAAAGTCGCTCGACGGTTGACTGGTGATAATGAATTAATCAGACTAGGTGGGGATTAATCGAGAACCCTTGATTATTAATAAAATTATTTTAAAAAATTAGTATATCCTAAAAAAATAAGTAATTTGGTAAATTTACATGGATGGTCCCGCGGTTTGGGGAAACTTGCACGGTTAGTCCTTGAGCAAGATTTTTAACTCGGACATCCCTAGAATTAAAATTTGTAACCCGTCTAGTCCTGCTACATCTGAAATGACTATATTGATCTTATTTATTTATTTTCTCTCATTTTTCTAATTTATTATTATATAAAATAAATATAAAAATTAAAATTAATAAAAAAAAATCCTAAACCGCCTCATCTCTACCTCCCCCTCCCTCTCCGATTAAAGCTCTCCCGCTATTGTGCCACTGTCTGTTTCCTTCCTTCAAATATACATATGAAATCAATTAGCCATGGTACAAATCCAGAAAAAAAAAGACGTAGAGAAAATCTACAAAAAGCCCAAAGAAATTGATTCGAAACCCTAGAAACCCCCAAATAAAAAGTAAATCCCCCGCTACAGTGTCACTGTCTGTAATTCTTCTTCATCCCCTATCACAAATATAAAGAATGCCACACACAACCATTATGGGGTCGATCGTGAACGGAAGGAAGTAAGAAGAATCGATTGGTGAAATTTATCTGGATATAAGGATATCAATTGAAGGTGGATTTGAAGGACTGAGTGAAACAGAAACCATCCTAAAAAAACACGTGAATGCTTCAAATTGTTTGGATTTAAAATGCAGGTGGCTTTTGATTTGTTTTCAAAAAACGCAGGTGGATTTTGATTTGATGTTGCTTTTGTCTTTAAATATTTGCTTCGTTTAATGTTCATGCTTGATGTGTATTAGTCTCAGTTTCATTATTGGTAGAGGATTTAAGTTCAAAATTTCATCAAATTCTTGTTGGGATATATGGGGAAGAAGTTGAAGGACTTTAGGTGGTGGAGGATAGAGGGAGATATGAGGATTTGGGTTGATTCCGGTCAGTGCTAAGGGATTTCCACACCTCCATTTATCGATTTATTTCTCAGGAAAAAGCCATGGAAGTCATAGATAGGAACAGGGGTTTCTATACCGTCGTTTTTTGTTAATGTTTATCGAAAAAAAACATGACATCATTGAAGATGGTTACCGGCGAATCAAAGTGGCCTACTGGTTACCGGCCCGATGATGACATCAATGTGGTTGCAAGCTATGGTAGTAATGGTGTCAATCGAACTTAGAGAAAGAGATGGAGACGAAGGAAACATAAGGTTAGAAAAACATGAGGTTTGGATATAGTGGGGTGGGTTTTTGGGTTTTTTATTATTTAAAATATAAATAATTAATAAAATATTTAAAAAAATGCAAGGGTAATACAATTATTTTAGATGTAGCAGGGACGAGATAGGTTATAAATTTTAATATTATGAAGCATACGAGTTAAAAATCTTGCTCAGGGACTAAGCGTGCAAGTTTCCCCAAACCACATGGACCATCCGTGTAATTTACCCTATGTATTTAAAAATTTAAAATTTTGGTATAATATTTTAAAATTTTGGTGTCATATTTGAAATTTAAAAAAAAAATTTGAAAATTTTAAATATTTTCCGCCTACGACCACCGATGACCGCCAAGTAACCTAATAGTAATCGGTTCAAGGACCCCCAAACCTGAGTTTGACCGATTTTGATCAATTTCTGTCAAGCACCCCAATCATAAATTGTTTAAGGTCATCAAATGATTAATCGACTATGAATGCTGATTTCTATAACACTGCGGACATTCAACATCGAGTAATTACAAGGAATTAGCATTTTCCTAAAAGAATGTAAACCCCCAAAAGATTACATGTCTCACATGGATGTTACAACAACATCATCAAGTCTTATAGAAGCCATGATATTACAACATTAAAATTCAAAATATTCTTGTAGTCATCATATAAGCAATGGTAGGTCTAAAACATAAAATCATGTGGTTCACTATTAAAGTAATAAAATCATGTGGTTCACTATTAAAGTAAAACCAATAGAAAACCATATAAGTTTTAGAAAACTTGATATATATATATATATATATATATATATATATATATATATATATATATATATATATATATATATATATGTGCCAAAATCATCAAGGTAGATCCTCTCAAATATTTAAGATACGTCAAAGATTATTTTTATATATAAATTTTAATAATAAAAAAGAGAGGATATTTTAGATGGACCAACTGATCCATCTTATGTATCTTTAGCCTTATCCTAACATAAGAACCATGTGTTGGAAACTAAACGTCACTTCGTCGATTTCAGACCTGAAATACATGTCAAATAAAATAAGATAAGTAGAATAATGTCTCATGAGAGACATACGTTTTGATGCAAAGCATTTTCAATTCAAATCAAGTATTTTACATTAGTTCAATGCATAATCCAAGCATGTATACTTTGTAAACGGTCTTATCTAATCTCTATAGTTTCCTTGTATCACGATGAGAAGAACAAATCAATTCATTTTGATAATCTAATCATTCCTAGTGCGCCTTACCCACCTAAACTAATATCATTATATGCCTTACCCATTTAGGTCACTTTAATACACATTTCCTAAAATGAATGGTGAAGACAACTACTACATGACAGGAGATGCCATCCCAATATTTATCCCAAGTGTTTGGATCAATGCCAAATAATATCAAGTTCGCATTTATTATGTATGTATGAGCATACATAAGAATTCTTCACTTTCGGTTCATATATCATTCACATAAAGTGTATGCAATGTACGATAACAATATTATCATACAAAATCTTTCATAAGAACATACTTTTCGAAAGGATGCTATTTAAAATACATTTATAATTCAATTCAAAAGAAAAAGCTCATGCTATAAGTAAGTGCAATCATTTGTGACATGTATCCCGTAATGAGTAAAAATACATATGCAATCATTTTAAGAGCTTAAAACTAAAATAACCTCGACCTTTGTCTTACCCAACTTCCACATCCATGTATGTCCGAGTATCAAAGATATGTATTTAATATCACAATAATCCAAAAATGTTAACAGTAGTACCATCTTTTCATTTCAATCAATTCCTTTGCCCTTGCCCCTTTATTAACACTATTTATACCGTCTTTCATTTAATCTAAATTAATATTTGGTCTTTTACGGACATGCCATCCTTATTTGGATGGTATAATTCTAATAGGTTATGAAGATTATACAAACACCGATTTGATACGGTTGTTTTATATATAATGTGGGATCTATAAAAGCTCTCAACACATCCTTAATTATTAAATGGTGGTGGCGGCTTCGAAATGAGTCGGGTTTACTATGGGCCAAAGTCATCTCAAGCATACATAACCTTGCTAACAAACATGATAATCATTACTCTATGAAATCAACTGCAGGGGCTTGGAACAATATTGCAAATATCGAAAAGGAACTAGTCAAAATGGGCATCCCTACCACCGATGTCATAAAAAAGCATGAGGTGTCAAACAGAAACTCTTGGACCTGCAGCCTCACGGGTGATGGGAGTTACCAGGTGTGTGCACTTAGACAGGTGCTTGACGTAAACAACAGTATAGATGAAAGAAAACTCTGGTGGATTAAAGAAGTACCGATCAAAGTGACATGCTTTGTGTGGAGGGCAAAGTTAGGACGAATCCCCACTACCTCGGCTCTATCCACTCGAGGTATCAGTCTTCCCTCTACATCTTGCTGCCAATGTGGACATAATGATGAAAATGACATCCATGTATTGGTGCAATGCCCATTCGCAAAAACTGTTCTGAAAGAGATATTTCACTGGTGTCAAATAGTATTGGTTGACTTTCAGTCGGTAAACGAGGTTCTAGATTATGCTTCAAACTGGGGAAATTGCCCAAAAAAGAAGAGGAGACTAATGGCCATACGTTATGGGACTTTATGGTCTATATGGAAGACAAGAAATGAAAGAGTATTCAACAACAGAAAGATGTGTGCCACGAAAGTTGTTGATATCATTATATTATCGACTTTCTTATGGTTCAAGGATAGAAATGGAAAAATGATGTCATATGGCCAAAATGGATTTCATATCCATTTAGCAGCATGTAATGGTTTGTTTTACTTTCTTAAACTTGTACTCTGTTTCCCGTTAGCTTCTTACTAGGTGGGGTTTGCTATTCCTTTATTAATACATCTCTCTTTTGCCGATTAAAAAAAAAAATCTAGGATGAATCATACTGGATGGTAGACAACACCTCAAGTTATCTTTTGATTCATATATCATTGTTTTTTCTTGACTTAAATCTCGATGTAGTAAGTTTAATGGTTCTTGGTCATATTAGTTAAAAGAAACAAATTTAATTCTTCACGACGTTTGGTTTTTTCTATTGTTAGTTTCTTGATAGTGTTTGTTTAATAAAATATTTCATTTTAGAAGAAAAAAAATTAATACATAACTAGTTGATACTATTCATGAAAAGTGAAAGTACTTTTGTGATCTATTATGTATCAAATATAAATCTATTAAAACCAAATAATAATAATTGAAATTTGAACATTATTCCCATGGGAAATTACGTTTGTACCCTTTTAACTAACACATATCCATCTTCGGAATCTATGGTGAATGACTACAAAACCACATCCCCAAATATATAAGAGGGGTTTAAAGCACTCCATCTCATTGCAATTCTCCATTTCTTGAGTATTGTTTTTATTACTTTTTCTAAAATCATCTTCTCCTCCTTATCATTGCAATAATCTGTTTATAATTAATACAGGTTGTTTGGAAAAATTCTCCGTAATTATCGAAATCGAACTGTACAGTTACGTGTTACATACGAATCAATCGGATCAATCAATTTCTCTTCGGACAGGTAATTCGACCCTGATCTATGTTATTTCTCGTCAATCTTTTCGATGAATTTGTTTTCCTTGGTTTTCGCTCGCAAATCGCTGTTTTGTTAGGTATAATTTGCCGAGATTTGGTCCGATCTCCGTGGGGTTTAAGCTAAACCTCCTTTTTTCTGTTACGAGAATTCCCTAAATCGTATGGAGATCGGATCGGATTCGTACAATATAGACTATTTTCTCCGATCGCGTTGAATTTGTGTCCTTTCCCGATTAAACCTTGTCGGTTAACAATTTTACGATGTAATTAATGCGAAATTCCGCTAAAAATCACGATGAAATCGGATTTGATTAATTCAGAACAATTTTGAACTTTTAATGATGGATTATATCTGTGGACAGCTTTTCTTAAGATGTTAACTCGATGTTGCATGGGTTTTGAGTTCTTTTATTTTTATTTTTTTGTCATTTTCGTATATTCTGTTGACAGTGTTTGACTAACCGCAACATTGATTTCATGTGTGGGGACTAATTAAAGCCATCTTTTATAGCATTTTTCCCTATATTTATCATCATTGATCTTATATCCAGATCCTGAGATCTAGCTTATTGGGTCAGCATGGTTTGTAGATTATCTGTTCGTTTACTTTTAGTTTTTCAATAATGTTCTTTCCTTAACCAATCAAACATCGAATTTCAAGTTTATAATCAACTTTGTGAGATGGTTACTTACATTTGTTGGCATTCATGATCTTTTGGCTCATAAAACCTTTTTGTTTAAGGAGTCATTTCCTTCCCTAAACTGAATTATTGAGTTTGATGATATTGTAGCAGACACAATTGGTGCGTGATTATAGTTGATGGTCTTTCATTAGCATGCATTCCTAAGATATGGTGGTGAAGAAGAGAATATATTATGGAGGATTTCATGGTTTGATAGCCCCTGTGATACCTAAAGCTCCTAGATCCTTAAGGGTGAGTTGAAAAAAGTTAAAAAATTTCCTTCACCAAACAATCTTAAACTCCAGATTTCAATTAACACATTCAGTTTGTTTCTTTCAGAGGAGGAGGAGTTCACAAATCAAACCATCAGAAGGTGGTGAAATCTGTGCTTTTGAGCTTTTAGCAGCTGTAGCTGGCAAGTTGTTACAGGAGAGTGAAAGTTCTATTTCCAGCACCGATAAACACAAACCACATGAAGTCAAAGTCAAACCTGCAACATCAGAACATGAGCATCATGATCAAGGAAGTGGTACAGAAAGTCAACCCACTAATCTTGACCCAACTGTGAACGAATTCCCACATTCCGATAATGATTCTGGTTTAGAACGCGCTTCTGTTTCTACAACTTGTGATGTCATACAGAAAATCGATACTAATTTGGGAATGGAAGCTTCTGAAGACAAAAACATAGTCAATGAGACTCCTATAGAGAGTCAACCAGCTAGTCAACCCACTGATCTAGAAGCATTAAGTGCAGTTAAAACGTATGGGTTAAAAGATGAGGTGGAAATGGAATCATGTGTAAATAATCATGTATTAAAGAAATCTTCTAGTAGGCTACATCTATCCTTGTATAGTGATCATGTTCACAGACATAATAGGGGAAATATGAAGATAGATATTAGAGATGATGATGAAAATTATTTTAGGTATAATCATTATAATAGTAAAAGGAGGGCGTTTGGGTCACGATCACATGCTGGATACAAAAGAATAAGGAATATTCTGACTTCTAGATATCGTAAAGTAGCTCCAAAACCCAAGGATTATGGTAATAACAATATTCCATTCTAGTAAACTAATTTTTTTTAATGTTTTATTTTTATTTGGTACTTTTTATTGGTTGTTTTAGGTAGTGAAGTTAGGTCCTTTTATCATAAAAGGAAAAATATATACATGAGAGAACAATATCAAGCAGATAAAGCATCTAAAAGGAGGAAGTCTTTCCATCATTGCTCAAAACCTGCAAACACTAAAGATACTCATGGTATTTCTCTCTTGAATATTATGTTAGGTTTTATAATCAACAAGTGTCTCTGATACAAATGATTTTTCTTGGTTTTAGTGAAATTTAGCATAAAGTCGTTTAAAGTGCCAGAATTATACGTTGAGGTACCCGAGACTGCAACTGTGGGTTCACTTAAGGTATGTTAATGAAATTAGTCACGTTTTGAGTATCTTTTTGTTAAATTCTAGATTCATATGATCTAAACATATATATATATATATATATATATATATATATATATATATATATATATATATATATATATATTATGTTATGGAAATTGTGTTTTTTAGAGGAGTGTGATGGAGGCGATTACAGCTATTCTACAAGGTCAATTACATGTAGGGGTACTTGTTCAAGGCAAGAAAGTTAGAGATGACAACAGAACATTAGAACAAACAGGGATTTCCCAAAAATGCAATCTTGAATCATTAGGATTCACATTGGAGCCTACTTTACCTGAACCTTCTTCTCCATCTCCATCTCCATCTCCATCTCCTGTACAGAAAGAAACTCCATTGTTGATACCTTGTAGTCCTGTTTTGGAGAAGAATGAAGTAGAACATGTGAATGCAAGAAGTGAAGAAGAAGAAGAAGTGGAAGATTCAAAAGCTCTTGTGGTTGTAGATCCTGAGATACTCTCAATTGTCCCTTTGAGTGAAAAACCTACCAAAAGATATCAACTTTCACAAAGAAGAACCAGAAGACCTTTTTCAGTGTCTGAAGTAGAAGCACTTGTGGAAGCTGTTGAAACCCTTGGAGCTGGAAGGTCTGTATTTTTTTTAACTTTTAAAAATTAAAATTAAAAAAAAAAATTATTTTTTTTTAGTATTAATTTGTTTTTAAAAAAAAAAATGCAGATGGCGTGATGTTAAAATGCGTGCTTTTGATGATGCAAACCATCGAACTTACGTGGACTTGAAGGTAAGAAATATAATTTAATAATAATTAAAATATAAATTGGATAAATAAAATAATGTAATAATGATTTGATTTATGAACAGGATAAGTGGAAAACTTTGGTTCACACAGCGAGTATTTCGCCTCAACAAAGAAGGGGAGAGCCGGTCCCACAGGAGCTTCTTGACCGGGTCCTGGCAGCACATGCTTACTGGTCTCAACATCAAAATGAGAAGCATCAGAAGACAACAATGTAAAGAGAAGTTGATGTAATTTCATTTGTCCATCTTTTTTAGTAATTGTGATTCGTTTGGCCCAAATAGTGGTCCCTCCCGTACCTGGTACTGGTATTGGTACCAGGTAACTGAGGGACTGCTAAGGGGCCGGTTTGTAAATTATTTGGGACTGGGAAATAATGGCATTCTGACACAACTGTAAGTTTGCTCATCTGATTCCTTTGTGCATTTTGTAAATTTTCTAATGTATTTAACTTTGTTTTGATTCATCATTTGTTTTCTTTTTTATGATTTTATCTTGTTTATAGTTTGGGTCCAAATCCGACCCGGAAACCGGTTAATGAGATTTTGTAGGACTGGAAACTGGACCGGTATATAGGAATTGGTTCCGGGTAAAGTGGGTTTAGAAGCGAAAACCAGAATTTTTTGGCAATTGTTTAGTCAGTTGAACTTTGAAAAGTTCAACTTTGATATCTTGATTTTGGAAAACTGTAAGTCATTGGATATTAAACCAAAAATCACTAAATTACAATCTAAAATTATACTATACAAACTCTAAATTAAACGTTGAAAAAAACCGCATATTAATCCGATTTCAAACGAGTTAGATATGTATGTTTTAAAATTTTTAAGTTAAAAAAAATAAATAAATAAATAAAATTGAAAAATAGAAAATTTACAGCTTTTGATATCTCAACTTTGGGGGATTGTAATAAATCAATGAATTTAAACCAAAAATTAAAATTGGTTTGAGATAACTACAAGTCAATTTGATTTCAAATGAATGAGATATATACATATTTTAAATTTTTCATAGAAACTGGTTCTAGTTCTGGAGCCCTGTTTACCTTGACCCGAAGGACCCGAAATCCAGATAAAGCCATTCTTTTAACTCGGAACCCAACCTGGTTCTAATGGTTCCGCATCCCTATATGTAAGTATATGAAAATAAAATTCAAGTATATATACTCTTAAATGATTAGGTCACAATATTTTGCTTTACATTTATGGAAATTACGATAATTTCACCTACAACTTGAATTTTTAATTTGATGCCAAATAGTAGTTTTCATTTTCTTATCGGAATGTGGAAATAAATTTCCAATGTAAGTGTATTAATTTTTACTTAGTGTTAATTATATTGTCAACTTCTGAAACTAATTATTTGATAGTTAAACCACATATTGTGAGAGAGATTTGCTTATTATAAATTTATATGGGGATAAATTTGATTATATGATTATTTATGAAATCAAATAATCAGTTTCATACAATACTGATTAATAATTATAAAAAGAAGATAATTCCTACACAATAATTTTTTTTCCATACACAACATAACAAATTGGAAACCACTTGGGTTGTGGTGACTTAGTAATGCATATGGATTGTGGAAGATATGGTAGATAACCTGTTGATCCATGTTCAAATCCCGACACCATTTAGCTATTGTGGACATGAAGGTTCGTCTGCAGTGTCTCCAGAACATGAGGCAAAACTTCATGTTTGCAGCGGGGATTAGTCGGGCACGAAAGCTGACCCGAAAACCTAATAGGGAAGTTCCATTTCAAAAAAAAAAAAAAAAACATAACAAATTGTGCTTTAAAATGTTGTATTGTACAACATTATAAAATAAAAATTATTATATATAGAAAAATTATTGCATACGAATCTCTTACCATTATAAAATAAATTTTTTATTTACCTTAATTAAAAGAAATCCATTACTATAGTTTCCCAAAACACTTATTTTTCTTGCCCAATAATGTCCGTTTTGTCATTTAATATAGAGTTAATATAAATGCTTATAAACTCTCATTAATTATATTATCTCTGTAACTACCGCCATTTAATTATATTATCTTTATAACAATTTTCATTTTCATCCCATATATATATATATATATATATATATATATATATATATATATATATATATATATATATATATATATATATATATATATATATATATATATATATATAAAAGAGTTAATATAAATGCTTATAAACTCTCATTAATTATATTATCTCTGTAACTACCGCCATTTAATTATATTATCTTTATAACAATTTTCATTTTCATCCCATATATATATATATATATATATATATATATATATATATATATATATATATATATATATATATATATATATATATATATATATATATATATATATATATATATATATATATCATTAGTTTGGTTTATATTTGCATGAACATGTATTATGTGGAGTTGTGGACATTGCTATTATGTGAAAATGATTAAGAGAATTTGTTGTTTGGTAATGTGAATGTGTTCAACATCACATAATGATTATCATTATCACATATTTTCACTAAATAAATCGTCTATAATGGTATTATGGGTTTTTTTTTTTTTTTTTTTTTTTTTTTTTTTTATGATTCTTATTTTGTCAGAATGTGTTCTTGATAATTATATTCTGAAAAAACAATACGTCGGAATAAAAATGAATAAAAAAATTAATGAGAATTCATGCTAATTGAGATATGTATGTGAGGTTGAACGTATTCACATTACTAAACAACATATTTTCTTAGTCATTCTCATAGAATAACAGTGTCCACACAAAACCACCAATGATCCATTTATAGAGATTAAAATGATATTAAAAAAACAACCATATAATGTTTTAGAATCACAACTTGTGGAGCCTTTGAACCCACTTGGTTTTGGGTGTTGATGAAGATAGAAAGATCAAAGACAATGATTTTCTCTACAAGTATCCACCATCAAGATTTATGCATTTGGAATGTTAGTTCCTATCTTGTATAAAGTACTCCTTAAGTCTTTAAGTGCTTAACTCAAATAAGCACTAAATGAGAAGCACTTTGAAGCATCAATTCTTTAATAGAGTTCAAAATACAAGAAGATGAAAGAAGAAGAAGAAGACGAAGCATGCTATAGTTCTAGAGAGAGGAGAAGAGAGAACCAAAAACTAGGAAAAAACTTCATGCAATATACCTCTTTAAATACCCCCATGCAAAGTAAAGTCTACCCATTATTTAAACATAAAGTATTAGCTACTAAAGCAAGCATCGGGGACAAGAGGAGAGAGGTTGACAAGCAACCTCCCATGCCTCTATATTTTGGCCATGGTCATCAAAAAAAAAAAAAAAAGAAAAAAAAAGACAACCATTTTCTAATTAAACTAGTTTGATAATGGTAACTAGTTAATGAGTATAAGGTTGACCAAAGTGTCCAAAACTTTGTACACGACTTACTAAATAATATCATATGATATAATAAATAGTTATGCTCTTTTTAATTATTATTTTACAAAAACAATAATTATTACCTAATTAAATACAAGAGTTGATATTATTTATTAATAATCATATTGATAATAAATATACAGAATGTGTCAACTTGATAAATGTGTGACCCTATAGAATCATATGTTATTAACAATATCACTCAATAATGATTATTGAGCATTTAGATCAAATGACATATATGTTGCATAATGTAATATATATCTAGCTAAGAAAATGCCAAATATCGGATGGCACTCGTAAGCATAAGTTATAGTGTAGGGTTAAACTTAGGCCCCAAGTTTTGTTCATATCTTCCGCATACGAGTTCTGTTTTCAACATTCTTTATATCCATGAATTCGTATCGATGAGTACTACAACTTTCATTTAGAGTCGGTCGGCTAATTATTATTCTATTTCAAATTTATACGAGCTCCATTCTCAACATTCTCTATATCGAAGGATTCGTAATTTTATAGACATCAACTTTCTTTAGATAGTTTTGTCTAACGAGCGATCAAACTTTAACTTTTACCCGATGACACATACTACTGTACCATGTCGTTACGAAAAATTATAACTTCCTCATACAAATTCCGATTTAGGCGTTCTTGTTATAAATGATCTAATATTTATGAGGACTTCAATTATGCTTTAGATTATTTTGCTAAAAAACATCTTATATCCAGTTTACTTAGTATGACGCATATTGTCGTATCGGGTTAAACGCGAAACTTAGATAAATCATAACTTTCTAGATTTTGACATTCTTTATACCCACATAATCGTTATCACGGCTAGTACAACTTTTGTTAAGATCATTTATCCTAAATAATATTTTACTTTTCACACTTTATATAACATAATTTTGTTAAATTTTATAATACAGTTTTATACAAATACTATAAGCCCATAATATTTGTCCATAAAACATATACACAACATATAAATTTCATTTATATAACTTGAATCATGTACGAAAGATTTTTATTTATTTACGATTATCCTGTTCGAGGATTTAAATGTTCAATAAAACAATTATTTATAATTTATAATTCTTAAAATATCTAGCTCGAATTTGCAGGCATTACAGAAGGTTAGTGGTAGATGTGATAAGTTGATGTCGTCTTAGTACAATAAGAGTTATGCGATACTAAATCCATGTCAATACATAAAAAGAGAAGAATTTACGTGGTTGTGAGAAAAATTGACATTATTGATGAACAAGAAGTGATTCGTACAAAACAATAATGGGGCGAAGTGGTGAAACCATGCATGGCATGTTTGAGGTCATATAAGGATCGTTACAGGTCAACATACATGGTTAAGAAATCTTAAGTCTCTAAAACCATGTGGTTTTTGCATGTACACCATTTCTTAAAGGTGCTCGTGAAGAAATAAGTTATTCATATTGAGTTGGTGAACTAACCGGTGATGAAAGACAACAACACTAAAGAGAGACATCAAGATAGAACCATATGGATGATGAATGGTTTTACATTGGAACTAAATGTCCCATTAAGTAGATTATTGGACTTCGACTCTTGTCATTATCCACAAAACGATCTTTATATCAGGAAAAAGAGCCATTCATATTTTTTCTTTTTAAATAACCAAATGGAGTTAACAATATTTTCCTTATCAATTGAGGAGCAAACATCAATTTTTATTAGTAATAAATACATTAAACTGATATTCCATTGCATTAAACAAGTTAGGATCTTTAACAACCTAGACACAATTAAGGGAACTATGGATGAGAAATGAAAATGAAGGTTTAGTCTTTGAATGGATTTGGTTATATCAAGCTTAGGAGTAGTCATAGGGATGAACAAATGTGGTTTGAGGATCACTTAAGGGGTTGTTAGATTTATCGAGAGATAATGGGACAACCAAGTTTGAGCAATTAAAAGGAGGTCTAACAGCAGTTGGAGTGGCTGTAGGAGACCCCGGGTATTATTGGAGGTGGAACAGAGGCTACTGCGAAGCAACCTCGGTAATTGGGAGCTTTTTGAGGCTAAGGGTACGAATGAAGTGTGGAGAAAGTGAAAAGAGTAAGGAATGAATCATTAAGGTCCTCAACAAACACATATGAGTTAGGAGTAATGACTATCATGAAACCAAATAGAAAGATAGATTCGTCAAAAATCACATGTCATGAGATGATTTTTTTTTTTCGGATTTTCAAAATTTTTAGGGGTTTTAATCAATAAAATCAAGGAAGTAATTAGGTTTTTGAACGGAATATCAACGTTGAAGCTTTAAACAAAGCCCAAATTTTAATGCTTTGAATTAAATCAACCTATTCCTTTTCGATTGGAGAATAATGATGAAAGTTTCAATGAAGATGATGCTTTTTTTTGAAGTTTTCCTGGGAAATTACATATTTTGTAAACTACATAGATATTCACATTTTAGATGCACATTAACATTATGTCACTTAAATTTGTTCTTGGTCAACGGTGATAGCCACTAGATAAGATGAATGAAATGGAATAGGACATGAAAAGGGTGTTGGTCATTTACCGAAATAAGAATAGAAATTTTTTGAATAGATTATAAAACTTAGTCTAAATCTACACCAAAAAAACATAAATCTTTTTAGGTTTGTGGTCTTTTAAAAAATTAACAATCTTCAAAGATTAATGTATGATAAAAGAAACAAAAAATCTAATAAAAAACAAACACCTTCTTATTTCCATGTAAAATTTTAAAACCATAAAACTAGGATGCAGCGTTTTACAAAGTTGTCTTAAAATTGCTAATTTTTGAAACCAGAAGGACCATTCGCCAAATTTTGTCTTTTATTCACTTTTTTCAAGTTCTTTCTGTTGGTTTAAATAGTCAACTCCCCAATTCTCTTCAGAACCAAGATTTCTCGACTCCTTTGCCTTTTCTTTTGATCTCGTCTAAGTTTTCCCTCTGGTAAATCTTCTTATATTCAACGAAAGCTACTTTTTTGTTTTATGCTTCGTATGTCTATGTATTACTGTTGATCCTTTGATTTACAAATGATTTAGGGTTTTAACTTTTATGAAGCAATTTCCTTTCGTATTTGATTCCTTTTGTTCCGACTAATTTTATAAAATGAAAACCATGGAACTCGCTTAGCATCTGTTGATGTTCATTTGCTTCAGCTGTTGCTAATTTAAGTTACTGAAATCTCTACTTCTTTTCCATTTTAATGTTAAAATCCGACGTAATTAAGTATTTTGAAGTTTCAATTTGTTTTGTTATTCAGGGATTTAGGTTATATGGTTTTGAATAGATGGTCATGGATGGGCGATTGAAGGTGGAATACGGTTCATTGAATTTGAATGCAATGAAACGCAACGAATATGCTTCAATTCTATCGGATCAGAATTTTTTAAACGCAATGAATCTCAACGAGTCATCTATAGATTGGAACTCCATTACAAGCTTACCTGATTCAGCCACTAGTAATCATACCCTTCTATCTTCCTTGAACGATAAAGGAGATCATCATGAAGATCTCGATTTCAGTGATTTAGTTCTCAAGTACATAAACCAGATGCTTATGGAAGAAGACATAGAAGAGAAGAACTGCATGCTTCAAAAATCCGCTGCTCTTCACGCCACAGAGAAATCTTTCTATGATGCTCTTATGAAAAACGAACTTCCGTATGATAAATATGCTACATCAGAATCCATCACTTACATTAATGGTAGAGATCTTAGCTGTGATGTTACTGATTCTCCTCTTTTACCTAATCCTCTGATCGATTTTGATTCACAGTCTAGATTCCATCCCTCAGTAAGCAGTACTAGTAATGTCGTGGATTCACCTGTGAGTATTCTAAGTTTTCCCGATACAGTCAAAGTAGAGATCAAACATGAAATCAATTCCATTCCAGATGAATCAAGAGGAAAGAAGAATCATCATTCCAAAGATCATTCAGATGATGAAAGAACTTCCAAGCAATCTGCAGTTTATGCTGAACCAACTGTTAGATCAAAGATGTTTGATGAAATCCTACTATATGGTGGTGGAAACAAAACTCATCCTTTCAAAAGTCAACCAAAGGAATCAAAACCAGTCAAATCCCGTGGCAAAAAACAAGGTAGTAAAAAAGAAGTAATAGATTTAAGAACACTTTTAACCCTCTGTGCACAATCCGTTTCAACAAATGATCAAATTGGTGTAACCGATTTACTAAAGCAAATCAGACAACACGCTTCACCAACAGGAGACGGAATGCAAAGATTAGCCCATTACTTTTCCATCGGTCTCGAAGCAAGAATGGCTGGCTCCGGAACCGGAATCTACAATTCCCTCATCTCCAAACCCACATCAGCAATCGACATCTTAAAAGCTTACCATTTATTCCTCGGAATCCTCCCCTTCACTAAACTCTCACATTTCGTTTCCAACAAAACCATCATCCAAACATCCCAAAACAAAACAAAACTCCATATCATAGATTTCGGAATCTTTTACGGATTCCAATGGCCTTCTGTAATCCAAAGTCTCTCGTCTAGACCCGGTGGCCCACCGGAATTGCGCATCACCGGAATCGACTTCCCCTGTCCCGGATTCCGCCCTTCACAACGGGTCGAAGAAACCGGGTCTCGGTTATCCAATTACGCGGAAACGTTCGGTGTAAAGTTCAAATTCAAAGCCATAGCTCAAAAATGGGAAACAATTACACTCCAAGATCTTGAACTTGATAATGAAGAAACCCTAATTGTGAATTGTCCTTACAGGTTAAGAAACTTACTTGATGAGACAGTAATGGCGGATAATGAAAGCCCGAGGAATAAGGTTTTGAAACTAATTAAAGAAACGAATCCACAAATCTTTATACAGGGGATTGTGAACGGATCATATAACGCGCCTTTTTTCGTGACAAGATTTAGAGAGGCTTTGTTTTTCTTTTCATCTTTGTTTGATTTGCTTGAGGCGAATGTGGGGCGTGAGGTTGAAGAAAGGATGTTGATTGAGAGGACGATTTGGGGACGTGAAGCCATGAATGTGATTGCGTGTGAAGGTGGTGAAAGGATTGAGAGACCCGAGACTTATAAACAATGGCAGGTGAGGAATCAACGGGTGGGGTTTCGCCAGGTGGCGTTTGATCGGGAGATTTTGGAGGTGGCTAAAGAGAGGACAAGGCTGTTGGGGTATCATAAAGATTTTGTGATTGATGAAGATGGTGGTTGGATGTTGCAGGGGTGGAAAGGAAGGATTTTGTATGCGATTTCTTGTTGGAAACCATGTTGAATTTGAACAAGGGAAAGATGGTAGGTTGTAGTTGTTTAAAATGGGAGTTAAAGTGACATTTGGGGTAATGAATAGTTAATGTAATAGTGCCAAACTTAATGTACAAACTCGTATTTCAGAATAATTAATGAACAAGATTCCGATGTGTTAATAAGCAATATATAACAATAACTAAGAGACTACAACAAACGAATCGTTGGAGAAATAGTTTCCATTTTCCAACATCATCTGATGTCCATTTTCAGAATTTATTTTTCATAACCAAATCTTTGAAACTAATTTTAGAAAGAAAATGAGTTCGAAACTAACCACTTTTCAAACACGGTTATTTCCAAAAAAAATTAAAAATTGGGCAACTTTCTTATATGTATTTATGGAATGTGATCATTTTTTATTATTGTTTTAGATTATTTTAAAATGGGTTAGAAATATAATCAGTCTGTTTAATACTGGTTCTAAATAGAGTTCGGTTAAAAAACAGTTTTAAAAAAAAAATCTGATTTTGTCTAAACTGGTTTCGGTATAATCAAGATTTTTTGAAGTGAAATTTTATTAAAAAACAAGTTTGGGTCAGTTTAAAAAAAAAAACAGTTTTCATTTTTTTTTAAAAGCTATATCAAACCGACAATTAGTCACACAACCAACTTATGTATATTTTTCTCTCTTAGGCATTGTATTTTGAATGAGGTTCCAATGCTTCAATGGTGACACCGATAGACTCTTAAGCACCTAATGATGAATAAGTTACTTCTAAAATAACTCTTAGCATGATTAACATGAAATTAACATCCATAAATTGGATACTAGATGACTATAAACTCTAAATAGAAACAACAATGGAGACGTAGTCGTAACATTGGTATTTCTACAACCTGTGACCAAAGATTTTCTACCAAACGACACCAAAACATGATAGATAACTTGTTTCACATAAGATTAAGATGTTATGAAGGTCTACGACTTAATCGTTGGTTGACATTAAGTCCCAAGTATTTAATGACAGGTCAAAAATGCACCAAGAGCTAAATAGACATCAATGGAAGTATGATTCACAAGATAAAGTAAATAACTGATAGATTATCACAAGTTAAGCTAGAACAAACTATCATACCATCAAAGGAAACACAAAATTCGGTAACCATGGAAACTAGGCTAGAAAATCCTCAAAACAACTCCATGGAAGCTTATATTTCTACAAATTCAAAGCCGTAGCTCAAAATAGGAAACTATCAAATCCAACGTCTTGAACTTGATAGTGAAGAAACCCTAATCGTGAATTATCCTTTGAGAATCTTACTTGATGAGACAACAATGGCAGATAATGATAGCCCTAGGAATAAAGTTTTGAAACTTATTAAGGAAGAGAGTCCACAAACCTTTATACATGTGATTGTGAATGGTTCATATTGAGCCTTTTTTGTGACAAGATTTAGAGAGCTTGAAGCGAATGTGGGAGGCATGCGGTTGAAGAAAGGACAATTTAGGGACGTGAAACAATGAATATGATTTCGTGTGAAGGTGGTCAGAGGATTGAAAGACTAATATATTATCCTTGTAACTTATTACGACACTTCCTTTGTGCTAACGATAACGAACTTACTATATATTATTCGGCAATATATTAAATGCATGGCATGATATCATTCACAACTTTTGAAATTCGATTATTTGACAAGTCCTCTCCTAATTCTACTTCTTCATTTTCTAACATTAAAACACACAAATAAAAAAACATTCAACATATATGTGATCAAATAAAAGCGCCAAAAAGTCGTGAGTCCCCACATTCGAATGTCACCGTCTTCTCCTGAACCTTCCATCACCCAATCCCACCCCGACACTGTACACCAACTCAGCAGATCAACACGGTTTCTGATTCCAGCTAGGATCCACGTCACACTGATCCCGCGTATTTCAATGTCAAAGTTACAGCTTCCTGATGAAGTTAGCATTATGCATATAATCATATCATATGTGATATGTTCCGAGTTCCCACCCCATTGAAACTCACCACCAAATTACTCTCTCAAATAAAAATCAGAACATTGATTTCGATTTAATGGAGTTAGACGGTGGTTATGTGTCGACTGAGGATGGTTGCCGGACGCCGAAACAAAGTGGGTGTAGGATTCCGGTGACATGCCCACCAGCGCCGAGGAAGAAACAGGCGTATTTGAAGCAGAGGAGCCCGCCGGAAAATGGATATTTTCAGCCACCTGATCTCGAGATTCTGTTTGCGATGCCACCTACACCCATACGAGAAGCTTGCATTTGATAATTATAATTCTTACTCAGTAATTATATGTTTTTCATTAATTTCCCATGTTACTTGTCAATTTGTTCTTATTTGAATTGAATTCTTGTAATTAATTCTTCATTATTTAGTAAATGTAAAAGATCGTGAAATTGCTTATCTTTTTTATTTTTTATTTTTTTTAAATCTTAATATTTTGGAAATTTTTTTAATAAAATCTTAAATTTTATTTTTTGAGCAAAAAAATCCTAACTATTTACATTTTTTTTAATAAAAAAATTCAAGAAACCGATTAATTTATTAACTTTAATATTTTTAACATGTTTAGTAGGTCATGAGACCAAATTGTAATTTTTTCAAAAATAATGAGATTTTTTTTGCAGATTTCGTCAAAATCTGTATATAACTTATAAACATATTTTTTTAGGTATTTGTTTATTTTTTAAGCTTTCATATGTATATATTTATGTATTTTTATGTATTTTAAATTTATAAACGTATTTTTTTACTTATTTATATGTGTTTGTAACCATTTTACATATATATTTTATATATGTTTATGTGTTATTTTGTATATATTATATATTTATATGTATTTTTACTTATTTATGTATTGTTTAACTTTTTTTATATATAGATGTTTATTTATTTTAAATGTATAAACATATTTTTTTTACGTATTTATATCTTTTTTAAAGTCTTTTACATATTTTTATGTGTTTTTTTATATATTACGTATTTATGTATTTTTTTAAAAGTTTTTTATATAGATGTTTATGTACATCTATATACAAATTTTGATGATGTTTTTTTTTTTTTTTTTTTTATGTATTTTATGTGCTTTTTGATGTATTTATGTATTTATTCGAGTATGTCTAGATGATTTTACTGCATACCCATATATTTTAAGCTTTTACCATTCCATGTTTAATTTCAACATAAGCTAATGAGAAAAGCTTAAAATATATTGATATATAGGAAACCATCTAAACATACTTGAAGAAGTTGTATGAATTAGAAGAAATGATGAAGACGACTTGAAGTAAAAAAAAACACATAAATACGTAAAAAAAAAAAAATACAATTATGCATTTAAAATACATAAACATCTATATAAAAAACTTAAAAAAATACATAAACACATAAAAATATATATAAATATGTAATACATAAAAAACACATCAAAATATATAAAATACTTAAAATTACAGATAAATATGTAAAAAACATGTTTATACATTTAAAATACATAAAAATACATAAACATCTATTTAAAAAACTTTTTAAAAAAAATACATAAATACATAATACATAAAATATAACAAATAATATATATATATATATATATATATATATATATATATATATATATATATAATACTTAAATGCATATAAATACGTTAAAAAAAATACATGTATAAATTTAAAATACATAAACAATGAAAACATATATATATACACACACACACACACACACATATATATATATATATATATATATATATATATATATATATATATATATATAAAACACATAAAAATACATAAAACAATGTGTAAAATACTTTAATATATATATATATATATATATATATATATATATATATATATATAAAATACGTTTATACATTTAAAATACATATAAATATGTAAATATATACATATAAAAACTGAAAAAAAAATATAAAAGTACGTAGAAATAGATAGAAATATTTAAAAAATACGTTTATACATTATATATAAAAGTACGTTTATTCCAAAATAATAGAAATATTTAAAAAATACGTTTCTATGAACATGTTAAAAAGGAGTAAAATGAATAAATTAACCGGTTTCTTGGGATTTTCTATTCAAAAAGTTAAAAAATTGGAACTTTTCTATTTAAAAAATAAAATTTAAGAGTTTTTCTATAAATTTGATTTTTTTTTTAATTAGATTATAAAACATGTTGAATAGCGTATACCAAATTTGTGTAAACGATTGGTGGTGGTTCAGTTATGGTTGAAGTATTGAACCCTTGGTAAATGGTGGAGCAACGTATTAGTATTTTCTAAGACATTTTCCTGAATGATTTGTTATGAAAGTTTATAAATAAAATTAATTCTTGGAGTTCACAGGCCTAGGCTGTTCACATAAGCCCAACCTACCATACTTAGGCCCAATAAGCTAACTAGTTATGTGGTCATCAAGAACGGACACCGTCCAATGTAGGGTTTAATATCATAGTGATCTTTTTTTCTTCAAACCATATATGGTTTCAACTATACTATTTATAAAAAACAATTGTTATCAGTACTTTACCAAATATATACTTAGCTTGTTTGGCTACCAACATTTTTGATTGACATAAATTGGTAAAGTTATATATCAATTTCTTTCTAATTTTTAATTATAATAGTTAAAACTAACAACTACTTGAGAATTATAAAAAATCCATATTACCTTGATAGAGGTTAATTTTAGAGTAAGTCCTTGTGTTATGGTGCTACTTGCGCGCTTAGTCTTTAAGTCTGATTTTCCATCTATGGAGCCTTAAAAGCCAAATGTGTTTCACATTTTGTCCTTATTCTAACCCTATGTCAAGTGTTGTTGTTAGTGACCCCCATAGGTGGGGGTAATTTAGCCAATTTAGGTTTGGGGTTTCTTTTTCCCATGATCAACTTCTCTTGTTTGTTCTCTTATTGTTTTTTTTTCTCTGGAAATCTGTAGACACATTGAAGATGAAAGACCTGATTAATATGGTGGCATACTCTTTTAGATGTGATGCTATAATATAGACCTCATGCATTTCGAGCAACCCCAAAAGACTCTTTTATGCTTGTCCAAAAAAGGTACATTGTGATTTTAATTTCGTCAATTATAGCCCTAAATCATTGAAGGGTACTTCGACTCTTAGTCTCTTAGTCTCAAAACATTTATGTCAGGGACCTGTAATGGATTTTATTTTTAGGTGAAAAAAGAGATTACAAGTCATGCAACATTGATTGTGACATCCCTAATTTTCACGGCTAGAAAAGACCGATTTGTTTATGCTTTGTTTTAAAATTAGAGTAATCGTTCAAAGAAAACTGTTGCGGAATTTGTTCCTAAAACAAAATGTGATAAGAATTTATCAAAACATATCTTTAAAGAAATGTATTTTCATTAAATAACAAAATCTTAGGATGTCATGTTTTGATACAGACCAAAATCATAAACAGTATAAAATAGACCTTACAACAGTTATTTATAACTACTGATCTATAATCCAAAATCTCTCGTCATGTCAACCAACTTATGCTCTTGTGCCACTACCTGTGATACAAAGAAAACTGAGTGGGTCGGGCTTGGGAGCCTGGTGAGCATATAAGGTTTTCAACTCACAATAATATATTTATTATATTTAATCATCAAACAATCAACCTAGTTACCCATCCCCATTATCTTCTTTATTTCTTAAGGTTTTACCCTAAGAGTCAACTATTCCTCATTCATTCATTCCTAAGGTTTAACCTAAGGAGTAGACGCCAAGTCTATTTCTACCAAGGTTCATACAACAGATACTATGTTGCATAGTCGCCAAAGTTTATTCAACAGGAACTACATCTCATAGTCGCTAGGGTTTATACAACATGCACTACGTCACACAATCGCCAATGTATATTTATAAGGCACTAAGTCGCATAGTCGCTAGGGTTTAGGCACTAAGTCTCATAGTCGCCAGGGTTTTTAGAGTACACCGGTGAACATCAAGTTCACAACACTTACAAGTTGCGAGCCAGATAATGTTCCACTGGACTGTCTAGAATAGTCCGTGGTTGCCATCCCTACTCTGCTGAATGACGAGGCTATCGTTTGGGTAAAGGTTTCATTCATTTTTCACCTGTCACCCTCATCTCATGATCTATATCACCTTTCGTCTCATCAACCAACTCGTCTTTTATCACACACCAACTATTTCATCTACCAATGTTCTACCCAACATATTTGTAGATATAACATACATATACAGTTTAAATCATTTAAAACTTATACAAAACATTCATCCAACACCCATCTCAAGTAAATAAACAATATATAAACACATAGCACGTATTTCATAGCAAATACTTCATATATATGTGTTAGAAGAAAGTAACTACACACTCACTTGATTAGACGATGCTCGGACAACACTATGAGTTGTAAAGTAGTATTCTTCGATGAAACCGGGGTATCTTCACACACCGAGCTTCTCGCGGGCAGAGCTTCGGCTTGAAACTCTTTTCTTCTCGGGATCTTCGGAGCATCGGGACTCGCTTCGGGTATCCGGGATGGTACCGGGGCTTCGGGGGGTTAAAAGAAGGCTTAAAGATGAGTAGAGTATGAGAGAGGTTGAGGAATTAGCAGCCAAACCCAGCTGCCTTTGGTTTTTATTTATAGGGCAGATTTTTCAATTTTCACGTTGTGAACCATGATTTCACGTCGTGGCCTTGGACATCATCAGGTGCGTAGTCGCAACTTGGGTTTGCCAGGTTCAGAAGGTCACATCACTGAGTTTACGTTGTGAACCCACTATTCACGTCGTGAACCCTGACACAGGGTTGGGGTTCGTGCCCCGAACTTCAGAATTCATATCTTTCGCATACGAGCTCCGTATTCGATGTTCTTTTTATCCATGCGTAGGTGAGATTATGCTCTACAACTCTCGTTTAGACTCCGTCGGCTAATTTTGACTTTATTTTTATTATATTATTTTTAGTAGGCCGGGACAGGAAAAGTCTGCTACTAAATCATAACTCCTTCATCTGGCATCCGTTTTTGTCTGTATTTTTACCGTTAAACTACTATTAACGAGATCTTTGATTCTCGTTTAGATTGTTTCGACCAGAAACCACTCGATCTCATATTCGAACTTCGGGCTGCATACTAATAAGCTGAAACTTAGATCACTAAGACTAAATATCGCTCTATCGTAAATTAACTATTTACGTCCTACAACGTCGTGCCGAATCTGTCGCGAAACTTCGACAGGTCATAACTTCTTCGTTATAACTCGGATTTCAGCGTTCTTTATATGCACAGAAATCTTGTGAGATATACTACAACTTGGTTAAGATTATTTATTCTAAACAAACTTCTATCAAAAAGTCATTTTTGACGCTTATCGTCTCTAAATTGACTAGCCCGGATCTACGGGCGTTACATTGATGATTGCAAGTATGGTTAGGTCAAACAAAAGCTTCAAATAAAGAATTTGAAGCTTAAGATATGGTTAATTTTTAGTTAGCTTGTCTTCTTGGGAATAATAGTTTATAAGTTGTAAGGGTTTGGTAATGACACTTAATTGGCTTGTCTTCTTGTCATATTTTTTTCAAAAACAAATTCTCTTCTTGTTTGAGTAGCATGGAGTTTCACATTCTCTTTAACCTCTTCAGCTAACTTAAAAGTTTGGAAAAGGTAAAATGATTCACTCAGAAGGACATTCTCATTTGCAAGTGCTCTCTGAATATTTTTAATCGATTTCTTTCTTATGTTACGTTCTCATTCATCTGATGAAGATCCTGATATCAAGTCATCATTGTTTTGAAAGATCTATACGTCCAAGAATCATTATAGAATGGTATTTGCTAATGATATATGATCCTACAGGGTCAAACCTTCTAGCAAGTTATCACTAATTTATTAGTAATTTTATTATTAATAAATATTATCAACACTTGTATTAAATTGGAAAATTATTATTAATGAAAATGATACTCTTCTAGAGAGAAAACAACTAGTAAATCATAAGGTATGAGTTTATATGTTGTGTACATCTTTTTGGACCTATTGAAGTCCATTTTTATAAAGCTAGTTTATTTAAATGAAAGATGTACATGCTAGTATTAAGTTAGAGTAAAAAACACGCTAAACTCTCTTGTCTTTATACCAAAACTATAAGTGTAGTGAATTATAAACATTTGATTTGACATGCAGAATTAAAAGAACACAAAGAACACAATGATTTGGGTGCTAAAAGATGTATTCGATCATAGTTGTAACGCCCATGTTTCGAGGCTAAGCATTGATGCGATGATGTAATAGTTAGGATTGTTAAGCGATGATGTAATAGTTGGAGCAGGAGTTTGAGGAGTGGTGGTTTAAGGTCTACGGGTTGCAGTAACACCCAAATTGGACTAGAGGTGCCAATTGGTAGATGGGATGTCATTGGCCAAAGCTAGTATCTTCTTATTTCGACTTTCAATGCATATATACTCTTTACCATCGATGGTCCAATGAACATCCATGTTGGGATTGTGGTGAAAGAGGTGCATAGTCTCCATAACATCAATAGATCAACGAGCGCGGCCCAAAATTATATTGGTTAGGTTGTTGGGTTGGTGGAGGCCAAGATGTTCAACTATAATAGACACCATTCCACCACAATGAAGATGGCCACCATTGCTCATGGAATTTCTGAGCATTTTTTGGATTACCCAACACCCGAAGTGATGAACTTCCTAGGGCTTGTGAATCATGCACCACAAGACTTCCAATTCTTTCTTGTTTGCCTTTGTAATCTCTTCTTGAGGAAACAAGAGAGAAGCAATGATCTGGTGGGTGACCTTAAGAACCGGATGAATGATACTGGAAGCTTTTGCCGTGCCCGACTGAAACTCGCCTTCACAAGAGATGTTTGTCTAAAATCATATGCAACTTTGCTCAAATATATCATTTTTCTACCCTTTGCTGTATACACATCCTTTTTTTGCCTTTGGAGCACCAATAATATCACAAAGGGTGTCAGCATGAATCTTATGGAATTGATTGAGCAAACGGAAAGTAAGGATGTGTGTTTGGTAATCAAAGGTGATGGATGACAAGAGTTACCACATGGGTGTTTGATAGCTTAATGCATGGAGATTCAATAGACCTTCCCAACCTATGTTCTTCAAGAGCTTGTGGACTCGTTTATAGATGTGAAGGTCCTTAAGGGCTTGGATGTCTACAAAAATTTGAGCCCCTTTTACCCTTCGAGCAAGGCTTCAATACAAAATCTCTTGTGGATTGGACTAAAAAATAAGACCAAATTCATAGGGGTTTTCCATGAAATGTTGGTCTTGTTCATCACTAGTTTCTTGACCACCCATATGTGAGGTCCCAATTCTAGCCCTTTTTCCACGGGAAGCCATTTCCCAAGAATTCAACAAAGTTTTTCACACAATATATGACAATTGAACTCTAGAGTATGCACAAAAACTAGCAACACCACAAAAAATCACCCCAAAAAATATGGTTCTAACTATACGCACAAAGAAAAGAGTTTGGAACAATTATACAAAATTATGCTTGTAAATGGTGTTAGGGTGATGTCCAATGCTTCCCCAAACTTTCCCCAAGCTTATCCTACAAAAAATTACACACATTAGCTCGAAATTTGGAGGCCCAAAAATTCTAGGGTTTGCTCAAAACCCCCAAAATCGGTCATTAGAGGGTGAAATTGAGATGTAAGACAAAGAAGATGAAGAAAAGAGAAGAATTTCATACCTTGGAGCTTGATTTTTGGAGCAAAATTGAGGAAGATGGAATGTTTTGAGGTGTTTTTTCGAAGGGGGAAATAGGAGAGAAGAGGAGTCGCAAATTTTGTGAAAAGAATGAGCAAAAAATCGAGTTTTTAGACTAAAAATCGTACAACCCTATTTTTACGTTTACACGGGCCGTGTAAACACAAAGGCAAACTTTACACGGCCGTGTAAATGCTGGATTTAAATTCTGCTGGCCTGATCGTTTACAAGGGCCGTCTAAACCATAATCATAAGTTTACATGGCCGTGTAGACTTCTGAGAAGGCAAAAAATTTTGATTTTTTCATTTTTTTAATGCAACCCGCTAATCCGCTACTGCCCGAAAAATGATTTTTCAACCTCTTTAAACATGAAAAACAACCTGAAAACTTGAAAACAAAGAAAATATGATGGAAAAATAAGAAATGAAGGAAATAACAAAAATAACCCCGGGTTACCTCTCGGTTTTCCACCCATTTTTAATGTCGTTGGATCGACTTGGATCCCAATTATTTGTCAATCTTAGTACCTTGGATCCGTTACTTCATCTACTTCTTCGTTTTTGACTTGAAATCCTTCATAATAAGGTTTTAAATGATGACCGTTTACCTTAAAGATCTTCCCGGTTTTCTCACTTGTGATTTCTATTGCACCATGCTCAAAAACATTAGTGACAACAAATGGTCGCACCCAATGGGACCTTAATTTACTAGGAATCAATTTAAAACGAGAGTGGTAAAGTAATACCTTTTGACCTTTTTCAAATACCTTGCGTGCAATCATCTTGTCATGGTATGCTTTTGTCCTTTCTTTGTAAAGGACTTCATTCTCATATGCTTCATTACAGATCTCCTCAAGATCTTGTATGTCAAGCTTCCTCTTCTTTCCCGATTCAGTTAGATCCATATTGAACTGCTTGATTGCCCAATAAGCTCTATGATCCAATTCAACGAGTAATCGACATGGATTTCCAAAAACAATGCGATATGGAGACATCCCAATTGGAGCTTTGAATGCAGTGTAGTATGCCCACAAAGCATCATCAAGACGTGTACTCCAATCTTTCCTTGTTGTATTCACAGTTTTCTACAAAATACCCTTGATTTGTCGATTGCTCACGTCGGCTTGTCCATTCGTTTGTGGGTGGTATGATGTGGAAACTTTATGAGTTACACCATACTTCTTCAAGACACTTCCAAGCATACGATTGCAAAAATGTGTGCCACGATCACTGATTAAGGCCTTTGGAACACCAAATCTGGAAAAAATGTTACCCTTCAAAAATTCTATCACAACTTTTGAATCATTAGTACAGGTTGCTTTTGCTTCCACCCACTTAGAAACATAATCCACAACCAAACGAATGTAAGTAAAACCCGAAGATGATGGAAAAGATCCCATGGAATCAATGCCCCAAACATCGAAAATTTCACAAACTAAAATGGGATCACGGGGCATTTGATTCTTTGAGCTTAAAGAGTCCATCTTTTGATATTTATCACAACTTGCACAAAAGTTATACGAGTCACGGAAAATACTTGGCCAGTAAAATCCACTCTCTAATACTTTTCTTGCAGTACTTTCAGGACCAAAATGCCCTCCACAAGCATAAGAGTGACAAAATATTAAGATAGAAGATACCTAATATTGATCCATACATCGTCTAATCATTTGGTCAACACAATATTTCCACAAATATAGCTCATCCCATACATACCTCTTGGATTCTTTATTGATTTATCTTTTTGCCATCGAGCCAAATCTGGTGGAAATTGATTTGTGACGATGTAGTTCAAAATATCGGCATACCATGGGGCAATTTTTGCTAAAAATAGATTCTCATTGGGAAATGCATCATGAATGGGAGTCGAGTCAACGGGAGAAAGAATCCTACTAAGATGATTAGCTATACGGTTTGACTTTTTGCTATTGTCCTTGATTTCTACATCAAACTCTTGTAAGTGTAATACCCATCGAATGAGTCTAGGCTTCGAATCCTTCTTTGCATGTAGATACCTAATAGCTGCATGATCAGAATAAACAACCACTTTAAAACCTAGCAAATATTGACGAAATTTATCTAAAGCAAAGACAATAAATAGTAATTCTTTCTCAGTTGTTGAATAGTTGGCTTGTGCACTATCAAGTGTTTTTGAGGCATAATAAATGACATGAGGAACTCGATCTTTTCTTTTGCCCCAAAATTGCACCAAATGCATGTTCTGGCATCACACATGATTTCGAAGGTCAAACTCCAATCCGGTGATTGAAGTATTGGTGCTGATATTAACAACTTCTTCACCTGATCAAAATCTTGCTTGCATTCCTTGGAAAATTCAAATTCTACATCTTTTTGTAGGAGCTCACACATGGGACAAGATATTTTGGAAAAATCTTTGATGAATCTTCTATAAAAACCTGCATGACCAAGAAACGAGCGTATCTCACGAACACAAGTGGGATAAGGTAAAGATTTAATGACATCTATTTTTGCTTTGTCTTTCTCTTGATCCTTAGAAGACACAATATGACCTGGTATGAGACCTTTGTCAACCATAAAATTACATTTTTCATAATTCAAAACAAGGTTGGTCTCAATACATATTTGCAAAATCTTTTTCAGATTACCCAAACATTCATAAAAGGAATTACCATAAACTGTGAAGTCGTCCAAAAATGATTCAATGATCTCCTCAACATACTTTGAAAAAAATACTTACACTGCACCTTTTAAAAGTGGCGGGAGCATTGCAAAGTCCAAAAGGCATTCGCCTATATGCAAATGTGCCGAAGGGACATGTGAAAGTGGTTTTTTCTTGATCCTCGGGTGCAACGGGTATTTGATGGGAACCAAAATACCCATCTAAGCAACAATAGTGAGTTTTTCCCGCTAACCTTTCCAATACTTGATCAATGAAGGGAAGTGGGAAATGGTCTTTCCGGGTTGAGGAATTGAGTCTTCTATAGTCTATACAAACTCTCCACCCGTTTTGCACACGAGTGGGGACTAATTCACCTTGGTCATTTGTAATTATAATACTTGTCTTCTTTGGTACAACTTGGACCGAGCTTACCCACTTGCTATCTGATATAGGATAGATCATCCTTGCATTCAACAACTTCAAAATCTATTTCTTCAGAACCTCCATCATTAGAGGGTTCAAGCGCCTTTAAGCTTCTCGGGAGGGCTTGTAATATTCTTCCATAAGGATCTTGTGCATGCAAAGTAAAGGACATATCCCTTTTGTCAGCTATAGTCCACCCAATAGCTTCCTTATACTCCTTCAAAGTGGTAGCAAGCTCTTCTTCTTCTTCTTTTGTTGATAACTTCGTGGAGATGATCACTGGCAAAGTCTCTTTCTCTCCAAGATACATATATTTGAGATGCTCGGGTAAAGTCTTGAGTTCCAATCCTGGTGCATGCACAATAGAAAGAACAAGTTTCTCATTAGGCATTGGTAATTTCAACTTTGGAACATCAAACCTCATTTTCTTCTTTTGATCCATGTAAGATACAACTTCCAAAATCTCTTCATCAATGTTGAATTGGTTGGAAAGTTTTTCCACTTCATCCTCTTGAAGATTCCTGTCTAAAATGAGAGCTAACACATCGAGGTTAGACAAATCAAAACACTCTTTAGTTAATTGTTCAATAACATCCACAAAGTTCAAAGATGAAATATCACTTTGATATCTCATAACATCATATATGTTGAAAATTATCACTTCCCTATCAAATTCCATGGACGATGTACCATCATAACCATCAATTTTTGTTCTGAATGTTTTCAAAAAGGGTATTTCTAGAAGAATTAAACTCAAATTTGGTGAGTCATCATCATCCATGTCAATGACATAAAAATCTGCTAGAAATACTAGTTCATTCACTTGGACTAACACATCTTCTAGCACACCTTTTGGATGTACTAAAGATCAATCAACCAATTGAATGATCACCCCGATCTTCTTCAACATGCCAATATTTAAAGTTTTGAAATAGAATATCGCAACACATTGATATAAGCTCCAAGGTCTAGCATAGATTGTGGAGCATGAAGATTACCTAACTTGCAAGGAACCATGAAAACACCTGGATCCTTACATTTTTGAGGTAGTCTTTTCTGTAACACTGTAGATACATTTTCAACTACTTTGATAGTTTCATTCCCTTTTAATCTTTTTTTAGATGTACATAATTCCTTAAGGAATTTAGCATACATAGGGACTTGTTTGATGACATCAATAAGAGGAATATTTACTTCAACATTTCTGAACATCTCCATGATCTCATTGTCTTCCCTTTCACGCTTTGACTTGCTTAACCTTGTGCGAAATGGAGGAGGAGTGACTTTTACTTCAATGTGAACTTGATTTGAAGGTGCTTTTGACTTATATTCTTCTTTTTCTAACTCCATCTCTTCTTCTTCTTCAATTATCTTTGGACCTTCATATTCTTTGCCATTTCTCAAGGTAACGACATATGCACTATGCTTTGGATTCTTTTCGGTTTGTGCGGGTAGTTTGCCTTGTGACTCCAAATTACTCACAGAAGTGGCGAGTTGAGTCATTTGTTGCTCCAAAGTCTTGATACTCGTCTTGGTCTCATTTTGAAATGTTTAAGTACTTGTGACTAAACTTTTGACAATATCTTCCAAAGACATTACTGATCCGATTGAACTACTTCCTTGTTGCTTGTTTTGAGGTTGGAATTGAGATTGATGAGGAGGTTGATTTGGCTGGAAATGTGGTTGATAATTTTGTTGATGATGCCTTTTATTTTGAAATGGAGGTTTTGGTTGAAAAGATGGTGGCCTTGGCTGAAAATTGGCATTGGGTTGGTGCCAATTTTAATTAATTCTTGGCTGAAAGTTTCGTTGTATTTGATTAGAAAATCCCATAGCTTGAACCAACTCTATATCTTCTTGTAACATTGGGCACATATCAGTGGGCTGTCCAACTTGGGTACAAATACCACAAGGTCTAACTGCTGGGGGTTACACACCCTTGTCCTTAGCAAGCATCATCACTACTTTAGTCAACTCAGAAAGTTGGCTCTCAATTTTTGGGGTAGAAATTTCTTTCACTCCTCTTGGTGCATCACTTCTTCTTGAGTTGTATGCTTGGACTCTTCTGTCATGTTTTTGATAAGAGCTCTGATTTTTGTTGGAGTTTTATCAGCTATTGATCCACCACTTGATGCATTGAGTAATCTTTTGTCACACCCCCGAACCAGACGACGGAAACGTCCGAGGGCTCGCATGACTTAAATTGAATATCATCATAATGAATATACATGAATCATAACATAAACATCAGCATGCATCAATATATTACAACTGTCATTGTTCACATCAAGTACATTGTTTAAACATTACATGTTTAATTGTTTGATAGTTTTCCAAAAGCATAATACCCTAACATACTTGGTATTACTCCTTAGCTTACCTGTTACATGAGAATAAAAGTGATTTTGAAAAATGTCAACATATGGAATGTTGGTGAGTTCATAAGCATGGTTGTTATGAAAACATTTTGTGTAGTTTATAAAACCCAGAAAATCTGATATTTTCTGAAAAAGACCATTGTTTATACCGAAGTGTGAAGATCCATAGGTTTATGCATGAATGATTTCCAAGCGTGTATAAATGAAAAGTTTTGCATTATAGTTATTGAAAAGTACAAATGAATGGTGTTGATTTCCTCGAAATACCCGATGTTTTCCGATCAGAAAATGTAATTATTTCAAATTGTTATACCGTCATAACGAATGATTATGATTTTTCCTTGATTACTCGGATAGTATTAGATTTGTTTATGGGAGTCGTTATAACCATGCATGATAATGACTAGTTCGTCTGTCTTGACATTCTAACGAACGCCGGAATTGATCTTAAGAATTTGTCACCCTAGACTGGCCGAGTCTAATTGTAGCGAACAACTGAGGTGTGGGGGAGTCACCCCCGTATAGATCTATACACAAACTCTCGCTCTCCCTCCAGGAGACTTTGATTATAACTACAGACTACAAACGAACCATAGAGGTGCCGCCCGCTATTACTCACTGAATCTAACATGAATTTGATTACCATTGATTAACGATTTGTATATGTTTACTGAATTAAAGGTAAGCCTAATAAACGAGGAGAAGAGGATAACAAAGTCCTACTAATCCCACATATTATTTATTATGGCTATTGGATATACGAAGGGCACATTAGCCCATTTCGCATTTGATTTATTTGGACCTTACTAGCAACACTAATGGGTCATTAAGGCACAATAGCACTTGAAAGCCATTGAGGGTTCCTTAAATATGAAATTGGGTCATAGAAGGCCTAATAACATTTATTATTATCATTTGGGGCCAAAAGTCATGTTAATAGGTCACAATGGCCCAATAAGCATGATTAGGAACTTTCAAGCCCAAAGATTTGAATATTTATTTGTTTTAGGTATTGTATAATTGTCGAAAAGATTGATTTTTAGATTCGTAATGACATGAGGTCGGTCGGTTGTTTATAACGATATTTAGAATTATATGTATATTCGTCTTTCTATTTTCGTAAGTTGTAATTTGGTGTTTTTGACTCAATATCTTACAAATAAAATAATTGACTCAGAAATATTGGTTTGAACCCTTTCCGCCCTTCTTTAGTAAAAATGACAATTTTAGTCCTGTATATAAAAAAAGACATTTTAAGCCCTTAAACCATTTTCTTGACACTTTTGACCCATAGACTTGTTCAAGTGATGTTTTTAGCTCAAAATATATTATTTGGCACTTTCATCCCTTCTAGAAAAGTGTTTTTCAGTTAAAGACCAAACTTTTTGCAACTTTTACAATTTTTGCCCAAAATCCAAAAACTTTTCATTTTTTATCATTGTTTGGAAAAATATCATTTTAACCCCTGAGTTAGTTTTGTTTACCCTTTTTCCCCTTGTTTTGAGAATTTTACCATTTCAATCCCTTGAAAAACACCTTTTTCGCAATTTTTGGGCCTGTGGGCCGAAAAGTCCAAAATTTAGCCCATTAGGCTAAAATTTACACTTTTAGTCCTTTAAATATCAAGATTGTTATAATAACTCATATTTTAATTGATTTGACCTTTTTGACCCTTATAAAACTGTAAATGATATCTATTTACCATCTTTTGCTTATTTGTCAAAAATGGTTCATAATTTGGATTTGTGTTTTGTTTTGCTTATTTTGAACTTGTATAATACTTTGGTCTTGATAATAACATGTTTTAAGATGTCTTGGAACATATATTTCCTAATCATGGTTAAGGATCTCGGCTAGATCATGATTTTTCACACATATTTATCAAATAAATTCAAGAAGTCACACAAATCATACAAAAACACATAGATCTACACATTTTAGTTGTATTCTCCCCCATAAATCTTGTAAAAACTGAAAATAGAGGGGTATGAACTCACCTATTCTTTTTGTTTTCGATTTGAAGAAGAAAGGGAAGAGAATGAGGTGATTTTTCGGCCCTAGCAACACTTTGATGATGATCTCGAGCTTGAGGTGTTTCTAAGAGTATGATTACCACAATTTGTTTAAGAGAAAGGATCTCATAATGAGAAAAGAGTTATGAAATAATAGGATATGTGTAACTTACCAAGAAGTGATGATAATCTCTTGAAATCCTCTTGTTAAACAAGTAAATTTTTGAGACTTTAGGAGTGGGAAGGAGGAGAATTTGGAGAGAGTTTAAAAGACTTTTGGTGTTGTGTGTGTGTGTGGTTTGGCTCTCTCTCTTTTGGCCGAGAATGAAGTAGAAGAAAGGAGAAGAGAGAGAGGTGAAAGGATGGTTGCATGGAGGTATGTGATGTTGCTTGGAAGTCCATGTTGTAATAAGGAGGTGGCTAACCCTCCTTATTTCATGAATTTCCATATATTTTTTTTTGTTTTTCTCTTGGGCCGAGAAAGAGGGAAGAAAGAAAAGAATTTGGGCCTTTTGTGTTTAAGTCCATATTATGGGCCCATTTTGATGATTTTCGGCCCAATATAAATCAAAGTATGAGTTTTATGGCCCATTAGGGCTAATTAGATTTGTTATGGCCCAGTAAGGCCCATTAGAGATAAACTAGTCCATTTTAGATCCATTATGGCCCAAAATGTTAAGTTTCATGAATGTGGGTCCAATTAGGGCCCCTTTAAGAGTTTTAAGCCCAAAATAGTCAAATTGGAGGCTTATTGGCCCATTAGGCCCAATAAGGAAATCCTAGTCCATAATGGACCTAAACCGGGATTTCTAGGGTTTCCAATTCTTTGTTGACTATTTGAAGTGTTTGTATAGAGTGTTTGATGAAATTTTATTGTCACTAAATAAGCATCATACTTGCTTTCAAGTTTTAATCACCATGTTATCATTGTTCAATGTTTACAAAGCATCAAAATTCCTAGTTGTGACATCTTCTATCCCAAGATGACATTCCTTCAAAAAAATATTGCAACAATTGATACTCTGAAATCCCATGTTTCGGACATCTTGAACACAAATTCTTGAACCGTTCCCAGTAAGTATGCAAGGCTTCTCTCTTTTGTTGTTTGATACCACTTATTTCCATGCGTAAAGCTGAAGCTCTCATTTCTGGAAAATATATATCCAAAAACATCCTTGCAAGTTCATTCCATGTTGTGACTGACCCCGGTGGTAAGTCATATAACCACTCCTTGGCTGAATCTTGTAAAGAAAAGGGGAATGCCCTTAACTTGATTTGGTCTTCTATAACTTCATGCGGCTTCATACCCACACAAACGACATGAAATTCCTTAAGGAATTTATGTGGGTCTTCATTCTCAAGACCATGGAATGAAGGTAACAAATGGATGAGTCCAGACATGAGTTCAAAGTTTATTATTGTAGGATAGTTATTACACAAAGGTTGTTGGGTAACATCTTGAGTATCCCATTGTCTAAAGGTTTGTTCAGCTGGTGGATTCCCTCCACGGTTGTCCCCCATTATGTGAGTAGTATTTTTAGGTGAGGATGGTTGTGGTGAGAGTGAGAGGCTTTCTATTTCGGATATTGATACACTTGCTTCCTTAACTTCTTTGCATTTTTCTCTATCTCCGAATCAATTGGCAGTGGTGTACTTGTACGGAAACATCTAGGCATAAACAATTAGTAACACCGTGTCCCGGGCAAAACACCAATTTGTTAGGCGTGTTAAACCCAACAAATAAAGGGGTAAAAATAACTCCAAAAACACTACTACTATGCACTAAAAATGTAATACATGGTAAGTAGGGTAGATCCACAGAGATACGGGACAAGTGCTTATACCCTTTTTGCGCAAGGTACAAATTGGATCATAAAAGAGGGGGGGTTTATATGCAATGATTCAAATAAAGGACTGAAGTAATAAGTAAGCAATTGATTAAGTAAATTAAATTCAAGATTTGTAAGTACTCCAACTCCATGCAAGACAAATTAGCAATGTGATTCCAAGGATGAAATGATATGTGTTCAATTCTACCTAAGTTGGTATTTAGAAATACTAACAAGTTGTAGCAATTCATATTCATCATTTTAATTAATCAAAATAAGCTCTTTGATTAATTCTAATCTAACCAATGTAATCTAAACAAGTTTTTAGAATTAGGTGAAAATATTGCATTATGCTTTGTGTGAAGCTTACCAATAACATTCAATACTGCTCATAAGCTTAGGAGTGTAAGAATGTATGAATTTGATTTACACCAGAATTATTCTAAGAAAATTCAATTTAGTGTTTGTTACGTTCTACATTACAAAACAATTACAAAATTTGCATAATAGATAACTTGAATGAATCAACCCTAACTTAATTAGCCAAAAAGAACTAGAATAGAAACCAAACTTTCAATTAAATCAAAGTCAAGTTCACTAGATAACATTAAAAACAAACATCAAGTCACAAGATTGAAGTCACATGTAATAGTCAATACATGAAGTTGGAGAATCTAGAGTTCTAGCCACACATGACTATAACAAGACACAAAGCAAGAAATTAAAGTTACAATCTTACAAATTGACATTTAAAAATGCCATCTAAATGTTTCCAATCACTAATTGTCTTCAAAATCCTCCTGAAAATCGCCCCAGAAACTCCTAAGTTCTACTTAACTTCTCCTAGAACCGGTTAACCTTTTAGAAAGAAGATAAACTGCTTTAAAATTACGACCACGTTTACACGGCCTGTGTAAATTAACACTAATCATTTACACGGCCGTGTAAACACAATAAGTACGTTGCACAATTTGGTTAGGTCTTCAAAGTACAATGCTTGAGAGTAAGCGTTTACATGGATGCATGAAATGCACCAAAGCATGAGTTTAAGCCTATATGCAATGCAGTTTATGAAGTAAAACTACAAAATGGATGCATGAAATGCACCAAACAAGGCTCAACAAATATAACTCATTTTGAAGCAATAAAAAGGAATTATTTGAGTATTATATGAATTATGTGAATTTATGTGCTTTATACTTGTTTATAATGATATAATAAATTAAGAATGAAAATAAGCATCAAAAATAAAATGATAAATAAACCTGATATCTATGAAGAAAGTTGTAGTGGTCGTGACAAGGATTCCAGAGATATAAAGAATGCTGAAATCTGAGTTAAATCGAAGAAGTTATGATCTGTCGAAGTTTTACGGCTAAATCTGCACGACACCGCGTAACGTAAAAAGTGAATTTTTGACAAATTACTTTTTAGCCTTATGTGACAACCTGAATTTTTTTGTTCTTTATAAATCCAACAGTCAACTCAACGAAGTGTCATACTCGTTCCTGCTATCATTTAGCCTTGTTTAGAGTCCGTTCAAAGGTTCAAAGCTCAGTACATTCAAGCATTAAGTAAAGGATTGGATCGCGTACACATAAAGCACCAAAATTGAGCCTTACACTCCAACATAAGGAGTTTACGGCCGCGCACATGAGTGTGCGGCTGCACACCCTTCTCTTGGCCTCACACTCACGTGTATAAGTATAGATCTCATCCTTCTTTCATTCCTTTTCACCCTCCCAAGTCTAGAACTCGATTTTTCTCTTAGCTAACATCCGATTTTCAGCCTAGATCTTCAAGAACATAAGTACTCTTTCCCTTTTTCTTGAATCTTGTTTAGAACACTTGAATTAGTCTTAGAAAATGCCCAGAACTCATAATCATATGGTGTGTGTGGACGCACACACCCCATGTGGCCGTACACCCGTTTGTTTAGTGCTTAAGGGCCTCCAAAGTGCCTTTTCAACTTCAACACTTGATGAAAATTAGTCCTACAAGCCTCCCGACCATTGGAAAATGTTTTTGTGCATTCTTTACCATGAGAGTGCGGCCACACACTCCCTGTCCGCACACTCCTCAAAGTGGCCATACACTCCCCTTAGTTCAATCACATGTGATTCCAACACTTGGTCAAAGTGTTTCCTAGTCCTGTGAGGTGTTTCCTTGCTTTTGGTTGCTTCTAAACAATATATTTATGTCAATATATGCCATTATATGTCATTTAGGACTCGTTAAGTCTCGGGAGTTTGTTCGTGGAGCTTCTCATCCTTACACACATATTCGTTTGAATCACCCCCATTAGGTGAGTTCATACCCCGTAATCAATCTTTTAAACTGTTTAAATGTTTTTAAGCGGGGAATACAAGTTGAACACAAATGATAATTGTGTAATTGTTTGTTAAAACTGTTGGGTTTTGAGCAATCTAACACTTCCTAAGTGTGCATGCAACCCTAATAAACCTTGGATCTATGTTTGTCTAAATACATGCAAAATAATAATTTTCCAAGGTTTATAACCTATCTAACATGGCATGGGGAACATTTCAACATAAAAGAGTTAGAAGAGATTACATACCTTTTGGTGAGTTTGGTTCTAAGGAGTTTGAGGGCCAAGCACCAATAGTGTGAATGCCTCAAATGGAATCACAAACACCACAAACTCTTGGAAAACTTTGAGAGAGTATACACCTTGTATAAAATCGGCCACACACATGCACACACACACACTAGTTCACTAGTTTTTCTCTTAGGCTTCATTTCATGCTCCATAAGCATGCTTATATAGTGTGTATGGTTAGGGTGAAACCCTAATAACCCATGTCTTTTCCTTTTTCAAGGATCCATGGGTTAAAAGCTCCATGGATCATCCATGGACTTCCACATAAGCCTAGCCCATTAACAAATGAGTATTAGCCCACACTATATAAAACAAATAGCCCATAATTTAATTAGTATTCCTTTTAATCTCTAAATTAATTCATAATTAATTTAAGACTAAAACTAATTAAATAACGTAACTTCATATTAATATATTATAACTCATAATATATTAATAAATATATGTGTATAACTCTCATAAAATTATCCATAATAGTTTGGATGAGATGCAACCCAAATGGACCCTGCCGGTCGGGTCAAGTATATACCAAATAAGTTATGGACTTAGACACCTTATCCAACAGACTCCCACTTGGATAAGTCTAATAACTACATTTGCCTATAACTTCAGGAACCAACCAACAATCGTAGCTCTCGAAAACTCCCTCGAACAATGAAGACTCTGTCGAACTATGAAGCGCCATTTTAGATAAGTGATCACATAATCCTCTGTTCTCATGATATCAGTCGGACAAACACATGGAACTATGTCTTGCTTATTGTCTAGCAGTTGTTTCTCGATTTTCCGATTTTTTTGACGAAGAACTTCACTGAACACATCGGTTTAGTTCTGACCAGGCCTGGTACATGGGTCAACACAAAATCATCGAGGGGCCCAGATATCGCTTCTATTTCTAGAAGGAACAGATAAACTTCGACTAATATGCTTGTTCTACTACTTATTGAATTGTACACAAAGGCACGTTTTATAACATCAAGTTACTGATGCGTTTACGTGCAATCAATGCACAACCAACTCTTAGGTAACAACTCATATCTCTAGGTTTAAAGATTTATATGATGTTATCGTCTCACGATCACTCGAGATAAATTCCATGAAGTGATACAAGTGAGCGTGGGTTTATACCAATACTCATAACTTATGAGTACTCATGAATGTTGCAGCAACCATTGCCATGTCTAAACACCTTTAAGGCATCTACAAACCCAATTCATGACAATCTTGATTCATACCTACTTCCGACGTATGATCGATTGTGGAGGTTTGAATAAATTAATTATTCTGGAAGTCAAAACATGCAAAACTGAAACAATAGTAAATAATTGACAATGATAGTAACACTTTACTCATAAATAAATCACAAATTTTATTCATCATCAAACGTCGATTACATTTTACAAGTTTCAGGAAAACTATCTAATCTGTAAAACTAATATCGTCCCTCAGACCGATGCGTCTCGCATGCTGAAAATGCTTAACCCTCGTCAGTCCCTTCGTAAGGGGATCTGCAGGATTCTCATCCGACGATATCCTCCTTGTCACAAGGAGTCCTTCTTCAATCTTGTGTCTTATGAAGTGATATTTTCTGTCAATGTGTCGGGATCTGCCATGATCTCTTGGTTCCTTGGCTAAGGTAACCGCACTATTGTTGTCACAGAAAATCTCTATAGGTTCCTTAATAGCTGGTACAACTCCAAGGTCTCCGATGAAGTTCTTTAGCCATATCGCCTCCTTCGCTGCTTCACTCGCTGCTATATACTCTGATTCACAAGTCGAATTAGCCACCGTCTCCTGCTTGGAACTCTTCCAAGAAATTGCCCCTCTATTTAAGGTAAAGATCCAGCCTGACTGAGAGCGGAAATTATCCCTATCAGTCTGAAAACCAGCATCACTATACCCTAATATTCTCAAGTCATCACTGCCACCAAGGGTAAGGATCCAATCCTTAGTCCTCCGCAGGTACTTGAGAATGTTCTTTACTGCGGTCCAATGAGCCTTGCCAGGGTTCCCCTGATACCTGCTGACCATGCTCAAAGCAAATGCCACATCAGGACGGGTACAAGTCATAGCATACATGATTGAGCCAACTGCGGAAGCATATGGTAATTGGCTCATCTCAGCTATCTCTGCCTCTGTACTCGGACTCTGAGTCTTACTTAGTTTGGTATTGCTTTGGATCGGTAAATCTCCTTTCTTGGAATTCTCCATGTTGAACCTTTTCAACACCTTATCCAAGTAGATACTCTGACTAAGTCCAATTAGTCTTCTACTCCTTTCTCTTAATATCCTTATCCCTAGGATATAGGTAGCCTCCCCTAGGTCCTTCATAGCAAAGCACTTCCCAAGCCAGGACTTAACCTCCTGCAAGGTTGGGATGTCATTTCCTATGAGTAGTATGTCATCCACATACAGTACCAAGAAGCTAACTATACTCCCACTAGCTCTGACATACACGCAAGACTCATCCTCGCTTCTCAAGAAGCCAAACTCTTTTACCTTCTCATCAAAACAAAGATTCCAGCTACGAGATGCTTGTTTTAATCCATAAATGGATTTCTCAAGCTTGCATACTCTATTTGGGTACTCTGCATTGACAAAACCCTCTGGCTGATTCATGTACACATCCTCAGCCAACTTTCCATTAAGGAAAGCGGTTTTGACATCCATTTGCCATATTTCATAATCATGAAATGCTGCAATGGCTAACATAACCCTAATAGACTTAATCTTTGCTACCGGATAAAAGGTTTCATCATAATCAACACCTTGAGTTTGAGTAAAACCCTTCGCAACCAGTCGAGCCTTATAAGTATGCACTTTTCCTTCCATGTTGGTCTTCTTCTTGAAGATCCATTTGCACCCGACTGTTTTACGGCCTGGTACATTGTCAACCAAGTTCCAAACTTGATTGTCATACATGGACTGTATCTCGCTGTCCATAGCCTCCTTCCATTTAGCAGACTCCGGGCCTGCCATGGCTTCCTTAACACTGCTAGGTTCATCCAAATTTACTAGTGTACTATCACTAATAAACGTATCACCTTCCGTAGTAATATGAAAACCATAATAAAACGAAGGTGTGTTCCTAACCCGTGTGGAATGCCTCGGAGGTACAGACTCGTCAGCTGGATCAACAGGAGTTTCCTCCTCAGGTTGATTGCTAGTGTCTGAGGTTCCTTCACCAATTGATTCTTGAATTTCTTCAAGATCAATCTGCCTCCCACTGTCTCCTTGGCTTATAAATTCTTTCTCGCGAAAGATCCCTCTTCGTGCTACAAAGACCACATTCTCACTGGGTCTGTAGAAGAGGTAACTGAAGGATTTCTGTGGGTAGCCGATGAAAATACACCTTTCACTTCGGGGTTCAAGCTTATCATGAGTTTCGCGCGTCACGAAGACTTCGCAACCCCAAATTTTGATGTGGTCCAAATTGGGAACCTTCCCAGTCCACATCTCATGAGGTGTTTTGGTAACCTTCTTTGTAGGGACTAGATTAAGGATATGGGCGACAGTCTCTAAGGCATACCCCCAAAAAGAGATTGGTAACGAAACTCGACTCATCATAGAGCGAACCATGTCCAACAAGGTTCGATTACGCCTCTCAGCTACACCATTCATCTGTGGTGTCCTGGGAGGAGTCAATTGTGAGACAATCCCACACTCCTTAAGATAGTCAAGGAACTCGGTACTAAGATACTCACCACCTCGATCGGATCGAAGCATCTTAATGTTCCTGCCCAATTGATTTTCTACTTCCTGCTTGAATTCCTTAAACCTTTCAAAGGTTTCGGACTTATGTTTGATTAAGTAGACATACCCATATCTACTAAAATCATCAATAAAAGTCACATAATACCGATTAGCATCCCTTGTGGCGGTTTTGAATGGCCCACATACATCAGTATGTATTAGGTCCAACAAACCCTCACCCCTCTCACAAGTTCCAGTGAAGGGTGATTTTGTCATTTTTCCAAGTATACAAGATTCATAACTATCATCTGATTTAAGGTCAAATGATTCCAAGACTCCACTCTTTTGGAGTTGGCCTATGAGTTTCTTGTTTACATGTCCAAGACGACAATGCCATAATGATGCTTTATCTAGGCTAGTAGAAGAATCAATATACAACACATTATTTCCTAAGTTGTCTACAATCGACACAGTTTCATACACGCCATCACAAGGTAATGCTTTAAAATAAAACACATTATTAAAGAAAGCATTAATACCACCACATTCATTATCAAACGAAAAGGTAAAACCTTGTTTGTACAAAGCATGAAAAGAAATAATATTCCTCGCCATTTCAGACGAGTACACATATTTATTCAAATCTAATTTTAACCCATTATTAAGCAACAAAGTATAAACTCCAATCTTGGAAACAGGTGAAGCCTTCCTATTCCCCATGATTAGGTTTATCTTCCCGTGCTCCACATCCTCACTTTTTCTTAGGCCCTGCAAATCAGAACATATGTGAATACCACATCCTGTATCAAGCACCCAAGAGTTAGAATATGTTGAGTAATTAGACAATATAGTGTAAATACCTGCATAGGTGGGTTTCACTTTCCCATCCTTTAGATCCTGCAAGTACTTAGGGCAGTTTTGCTTCCAGTGTGCCTTTTCATGGCAATAAAAGCATTCAGCATCCTTGGGAATGGCAGAAGGAGTGACAGAACCATTCTTAGTCTTTGATGAGGAGCCTTCAAGAGACTTTCCCTTGGTACCCTTCGAAGGGTGCTTCCTCTTTTTCCCTTTGCCTTGCCCAATAGCTAAAACAGGGGTAGAAGTCGGAGTAGGAGTAGTAGAGGTAACAACCGCTTTACCCTTAAGACCGGTTTCAGTGGTCTTCAAGAGTCCTTGAAGCTTGCTGAGGGTAACTTCCTCCTTGTTCATATGATATGTCATTCGAAAATGATCATAACAAGAAGGCAAGGAGTGCAAAATGATGTCAATTGCCAACTCCTCGGGGATGTTAACATTCAGCTTCAGCAAACGGTCCACATACCTTTGCATCTTTTGCATGTGGCCCGTGACGGATTCACCATCCTTCATGCGGGTAGTTATTATGGAGGAGATTATTTCATACCGCTCCTGACGAGCACTCTGATGGTACCTTTCCATCAGGTCTTGGTGCATCTCAAAAGGGTAGAAATCTTCATACGACTTTTGGAGCTCGGCTGTCATCGTGGCCATCATGATACATGCCACCTTAGTAGCATCTCTCTCATGAGTCCTGAATTCAGCGATCTCCTCAGGAGTAGCAGTAGACTCATCAAGTTCTTTTAACTCCTTATCGAGGACATATTCCTTGTCCTCGTAACGAGTAACCATCTTGATGTTCCTAATCCAATCCATGAAGTTGGAACCATCAAAGATGAAAGAAGAACCAGTTGGGTTAGAGCCTGAAGCATTAGTGTTGGAAGACATCTGAAAGAAGAAAGTAGTTTAGATTAGATATTTAGGATCCTTAATAAGACACCCAAATGTAATATTAAGGCTAGGATCCAATCACAATATATTACACTTAGAAGAGGGATGCCGTAATCTAAGTAATAATATATTTGAAAGGTAGGTTAATGACGATTCACCAATTTCCACCATGAAAACGAAATGATTTATTAGGTTTAATTGGATTTGAAATTCCTAGATTCTTTTGAGATTCATTGAAATTTTCAATGGCATGTTTCAATCTCGATTGTGCCCTTCAAGTTTTGTGACTGGGATGCCGAGGATCACAAAACAAGGTGTGAATAACCATGCTAATTCACTTGGTACTCTTAATATTATCACCTAATCAATGTGCCGGTTAACCACACACGCTCCATTGATCTATGACAAACATTAAGTCACCCTTCGTGATCCTTACTAGTCCTAGTTAGTGTGCCGGTTAACCACACACGCTCCACCAACGACTTGGTAAGGTACAAAGTGTGAATTCCATGGACTAGCACCATGTTCACATTTTTCCTAAAATAACTAAGATTGGGAATTAAAAGAGTTTAGTTACTTTATAATATTCATTATACTTTTAATGAGGATTTAAAGTCATTGTTCTACCCGTTCGGCTAACGACCCTCCACCGATCAAGCAAGCGGTGGGTGAGAGTATACACTCATTAAGTCGCCATTTTATAGGCAACAACCTTATACCCACCTTATAGACCGGCTTCGTGAATGAGGCCTACTAACGGTAAAACGACTTATGCTTATACATATATATAATAATTAACCATTAGTGTTATAAATAGTATAAGGGTTGAATTTTAACTATTAAAACTCTAAGGTTTGGAATTAAAGTTTATTAAAGTGTGTGAAACTTTACAAATTCCAAAACTTGAGGGCAAGTTTTGTAACTTTGCAAAACTCTTCATTTCATAACTTATGAATTAAAGGTTCATAAAAATGAAGACTCTTCATTTTCATGTAACTTATGTGTTTTAAGTGTGTGTTAAATGAAAGTGACCTTTGGTAATCCATAACTTGAGGACAAATTATGGACTCCATTAAAACACATAAATGATAAAGAATTAATCCTAAACAATTCAGCAAATAATTCCTATCATTTTCTAAATTCATAAGAACATGAACATGATCATCAAAAATTCAAGAATTATATGAACACATAAAATCATGGAATTTTGATATATGCTATTGTAAATGGATTAGAACAACCATTACACCAACTAAAATAAGTTTTATAACACCAAAACAGTTTAGGGTAATGTTTCTAGTCCATTTCCAGCAGCAAAAGTCGAGAATCTGCACTCTTTCGATCCTACTCGTCGAGTGCATGAACTTACTCGCCGAGTAGGTTGAAGTTTGCCTTGGACTCGTTGAGTCCTCCGAATGGACTCGGCGAGTCCACCATGCTGACAACAACGATTTCGACTTTTTTCACTATTTTGCATCAAGTATCAAACAAGCAAGCTTACGCTCTGATACCACTGTTGGGTTTTGAGCAATCTAACACTTCCTAAGTGTGCATGCAACCCTAATAAACCTTGGATCTATGTTTATCTAAATACATGCAAAATAATAATTTTCCAAGGTTTATAACCTATCTAACATGGCATGGGGAACATTTCAACATAAAAGAGTTAGAAGAGATTACATACCTTTTGGTGAGTTTGGTTCTAAGGAGTTTGAGGGCCAAGCACCAATAGTGTGAATGCCTCAAATGGAATCACAAACACCACAAACTCTTGGAAAACTTTGAGAGAGTATACACCTTGTATAAAATCAGCCACACACATGCACACACACACACTAGTTCACTAGTTTTTCTCTTAGGCTTCATTTCATGCTCCATAAGCATGCTTATATAGTGTGCATGGTTAGGGTGAAACCCTAATAACCCATGTCTTTTCCTTTTCCAAGGATCCATGGGTTAAAAGCTCCATGGATCATCCATGGACTTTCACATAAGCCTAGCCCATTAACAAATGAGTATTAGCCCACACTATATAAAACAAATAGCCCATAATTTAATTAGTATTCCTTTTAATCTCTAAATTAATTCATAATTAATTTAAGACTAAAACTAATTAAATAACGTAACTTCATATTAATATATTATAACTCATAATATATTAATAAACATATGTGTATAACTCTCATAAAATTATCCATAATAGTTTGGATGAGATGCAACCCAAATGGACCATGCCGGTCGGGTCAAGTATATACCAAATAAGTTATGGACTTAGACACCTTATCCAACAAAAACATCTTTCAAATGTTGCTTATGTGTTTAATAAGTGATTACAACATTTCAAAAACTCTTTTAAAGTTATGTTACTTTTTAGTTTACCAAAACTCCATTTATAAAGTACAAGCATAACTTAGTAGTAAAATGATTCTTTTCAATAATAGTTCAAGTAAAAGATTAGTAAACTATAATGGGTATAGTTTAGAGGTTCAGTTCATACTAGATACAATACACGATAACATAAGAGAACACACAATAAAGAGAAACAGGGAGGAAGATATAATACATGATAACAGAAAGAACATACTAAGATACTATAACAGAGCAATACATACTAAGATGCTATAGCATACAACAACTACAAGATCTAACTATACCAATAATCACTAACATATTGTTTTAAACAAAAGGTGATAACTTATTGGGTATACAAGATCATATAACTTTAATGTGGATTACATGGCCTAGCAACTGGTTTGATGAAGTCGTGTTTGGTTCCCAGAATCTTTTGATAGGGAGAGCGTATAGTATGGGAACTAGCCTTCACATTATGACCTTAATAAAGCAAATATGTTTTAAGGTAATTAGTACGTCAGAATATCAATTCATTAGACAACTGAGTACTTATATTTTCCCATTACTTTTATAAAGTGATAGTTCCACTTGAAAATTAATGCAAACTATTTTCGAGTCAAGATAGTTATAAACTAGGGAATAACTTACATCTTTTCAAAACGACAAACAACACAGTCAGGTCTAGTACATTTAGTAGAAACGTACCATATTGCTAACCTTATGATTCCTTAATGTATACATCAAAGGATATATATATATATATATATATATATATATATATATATATATATATATATATATATATATATATATATATATATATATCAATAGGATCCGACAAGTAATAGGATGTGTGCTCTCCGCTTCACTTCCTGTTCCTTGTTTGGTTGTGGGCTTGGAACGGATTTACCCAGTCTATTATCTATTCGATTTTAGATATATATATATATATATATATATATATATATATATATATATATATATATATATATATATATATATATATATGTTCAGTATACATTAAGTCATCATAAGGGTACCAGGTATGGATTAGGTCATAGGATACAAAGTCAATGCATAGTTTTCTAGTACAAAACATACTTTTCCAAACAGAACTTTTGGTATACAAAACTAGAAACTTACCAATAAAGGGTTTAATCCATTTTATTAAACCAGTATAAACTTAAAGGACCTTAGGTGATTAACTCTATAATACCTTACTTTATACATCACGGTTATATATCATTAATACCCATAAGTAGTTGGATGTGTGCTTTCCGCCTTACTTCCTGTTCCTTGTTTGGTTTTGGGCTTAGGGTAGATTCACCCAATTAACTATCTATTCGATATTAGATCATATATAGCCAGTATAAACTAAGTAATTATAGAAGCAATCACTGTGGTCACTATTTTTATTATAAGAAATAAGGGTTTTCTTAAGGAATCTTTTCATTAAATATAACGGAGCTGTTACAATTAACTACATGAGTAACAAGTGAATACACTAGGGTTATATACCACGATGATCAAGCAAACAATGGGATGTGTGTTATCCTCTTTAGTGCATATACGCATAATCGTTTGTTTGTTTACACTGAGTCTTATATAACTTGTACCCATTTAGTACTCATAGAAAGGATTGTAGAGTCATTTTTACTTACCTTTTATTAAAGTAAGAAATATAGGATTTTCTGGAGGAACAAGCGAACTTTTCTAAACTTAACTTACAACTTACTACATTTTTCAACTACATTTTACAACAACTTTCTACAACTTACGTACATCACTAAAATCTTATGAATTCACCAGCTTAATTGCTGATAAACTCTTTCAAATAACTTGTATTCTCAGGAAACTAGTAGACACGTACTCGAGCTGGGAATTCAGAAGATGGAGCTTAGTATCTTCAAGTCTTGTTTTGTTATTTGATTATGTAGTCTATGTTTTGTGAACACACACATTGTAAACACCTTCTTTATAATGAAATGGTTGTTCATTACTTTGCTTACTATGGTGCATGTCTTGTGATACTAAAAATGACGTCCTCCACCCCCTAACGTTTCCGCCGTTCAGGTTTTGGGGTGTGACACCTTAACGATCTAAATAAAAGTCGCAGTATACATTAAACCGAGAGCGTGCATAAAAAGAACATCCAAATCTGACTTCCAAGGTTTTGGAGGAGTCTACAAGAGGAATTAGGTATGAAGTTGTGTTTAAGTACAACCTACCATCCGTAGATCGATGGTCAGAGTGAAAGGACGATTCAAACACTGGAGGATATGCTAAGAGCGTGTACCCTGGAATTCTAAGGTAAATGGGATGAACACTTACCCTTGGTAGAGTTTTCCTACAACAATAGTTACTATTCGAGCATCAAGATGACACCTTACCAAGATTTGTATGGACAGAAGTATCTTACGCCGTCATGTTGGCTTGAAGCTGGAGAAAAGCAGTTTATGGGCCCCGAGATAGTCTATTAGATTGCTGAAAAGCTGAAAATGATTAGGGAAAGGATGTTAGCAACTCAGGATCATCAAAAGAGCTATGTTGGAAAGAAGAGACGACCGATGACATTCAAAGTTGGAGATTCGGTTTTGCTTAAAGTCTTACCGTGGAAGGGACTTATACGATTTAGGAAAAGAGGAAAGTTGAGTCTCAGGTTCATTGGATAGTTCAAAGTTCTTCAAAGGATTGAGAACGAAGCTTACAAGCTAGAACTACCAAAAGAACTAGATGGTATTCATAACACTTTCCATGTGTGTTATTTGAGGAAGTTCACAGGAGAATTTCCCGACATAATTCCAATTTCTGAGTTAAGGATGGATGAAAATAAGAGACTAATTGAAGATCGGGAGGCGATTGTCGATTGTAATACAAAGAAGTTGCGATGCAAGATGGTCGACTTAGTGCTTGTACGATGGAAACATGCAAATGGACCAAGTCTCACCTGGGAAATGGAGAGTGATATAATGAGTCACTATCCACATTTGTTTGATGATGCATGATTCCGGGGACGAAATCATCCTAAGGGGGAGAGAATTGTAACCCTGGTGTTTCGAGGCTAAGCATTGATTCGATGATGTAATAGTTAGGGTCAACAAATATAACTCGTTTTGAAGAAATAAAAAGGAATTATTTGAGTATTATGTGAATTATCTGAATTTATGTGCTTTATACTTGTTTAGAAGGATATAATAAATTAAGAATAAAAATAAGCATTAAAAATAAAATGTTAGATAAACCTGATATCTATGAAGAAAGTTGTGGTGGTCGTGACAAGGATTCCGAAGCTATAAAGAATGCTGAAATCCAAGTTAAAACGAAGAAGTTATGACATATCGAAGTTTTACGGCTAAAACGGCACGACACCACGTAACGTAAAAAGAGAATTTTTGAAAAATTACTTTTTAGCCTTAGCGATCTAAACAAAAGTTGTAGTATACGTTAAACCGAGAGCGTGAATAAAAAGAATGTCCAAATCGGACTTCGTATGAGGAATTTATGAATTTTTTAAGATCTAGCATAGTAGTGTACAGTTCGGAATTTAAATTTTAGATCGATCGATTTTTAGCCAACACAAATAAGTGAGACTTGAAGATCTCATTAATAGGAACTCAACGATAAAAAGACAGTCGAAAACGGAGTCCGTATGTAGAACATATGAATTTTACACTGTCGTTTAATAGTGTAATCTTCTAATACTGTTAAATTTAAAATCGGTCAAGAATTAGCCAATGGAGTCAAAATGAAAGTTGTAGATCTTGTCAATATCTACGCGTGGATATAAAGACTGTCGAAAACGGAGCTCGTATGTGAAAGTTATGAATTTTTTATAATTGACTGTTTTATCTGTGTCCAGCGCCGCGTGTCAGCACCAGAAGAAGCCATGGTGCCCATGCAACTCCACAACGTGGATTTAAGTGCAACGACGTGGAATGGCTCCAGACAACCTATAAATAGAGGTGTAGATCACCCGCAAAACTCTCATCAAAACCATTCTTTCTCTCCCGTTACCCCCAAAACCTCTCTTCCATTCCCTAGTACTTCCTAAGCGCTAGAAGCGAGTCCCGGAACGCCTGAAGGCTCCAAGAAAAAGATTTTTTTGGCTCGAAACTTTGCCCCCGTAGAGCCTGGTTTTCAAGCAAACCTCCCGATTTTGTCGAAGCACAGCGCTGTCTAAGTTGGAATCACCACCTTATCAAGTGAGTGTATAATCACTTTTATCTTACATATAGATATGAAGTATTTTATATAAATTACGTGCTATGTGTATATACTATCTGTTTACCTGAGATCTATGTTGGATGAAAGATCTAAACTTCTTTATTTTTATATCTAAACTTTTTCTTTCAGATCTAAACTATTCTTTCAGATCTAAACTTTTCTCTTCAGCTCTAAACTCTCTCTCTCTCTCTCTCTATATATATATATATATATATATATATATATACACACACACACACACACACACACACACACACACACACACATATATATATATATATATATATATATATATATATATATACATACATACATATACATACATGTTACACTTTGAGATCTATATTGGATGAAAGATTTGAACTTCGCTTTTTTTTTTTCTCATATCTAAACTGCATGTGTATTTTATATCTACAAATATGTTGGGTAAAACATGGGGAGATGAAATAGTTGGCGTGTGATAAAATGATGAGAGGCCTCGGTGTTGACGATGATCCAGTCATCTAGTGGAGTATGGATGATGACCACAAACTTTTCTAGGAATTCCAGTGGAATGCTAGCAGGCTCGCAAGCTGTAGGTGTTTGTGAACGATGTGTTCACCAGTGTACTCCATCCCTCTCATGGTTTCCTTACAGACATATATGGTTGAGAATCCCCTAGGAGTAGTGTCCATCTCGATGAAATTACTTAGGATAGGTCCTTTATAATAGATGTTTTAGGGACGTAAAGTGAGGATAACGGGAACGGGTACTCGGGTTGAAATATTGTTGAAAATAATAAACTTATTTATTGTGGGTTCGAAACCCTATATGCTCACCGGGCTCCCCAAACTGACCCACTCATATTTTTTTTGTTTCACAGGTAGTGGCACAAGAGCATAACTGGATGATTTGATGAGAGATTATGTATTATAGGCAAGTAGAAATAAATATAAATGTTGTAAGGACTATGTTGCTTTTGGAATATGCTTTTGATCTATATTGATGATGACATACCGAGTTTTGTAATGTAATGAAAATACATTTCTTCGTAAAAGCTTTGATAATCTCTTATCTATATTTTGGGAACGAATTCCGCAGCACTTTCTTTAAAAAGTTACTCTGATTTTATTATAAAACATAAACAAAATTGGTCTTTTTTGGCCGAGAAAATGAGGATGTCACAATAGTAAATGAATACAAAAAGGGATCTAGATCTAGTCTACATAAATATCCCATTCACTAGTCACAATGAGCTATATCTCTCAAGTACACTCTATAAGTGGTATGCAACCCACTATATATAGAGGTGCTAACATGACTCTCTCTCTCTCTCTCTCTCACACACACACACACACACACTCACATATCACAAGGCATCAATACCGTATTCAATTGGGTCTTCAAGTCCAACAATTACAAAGTTACTCCGTAAATAACTTTGCACCCAACATTCTCCCCTCGAAGTTAGGAATGGCTGACTCGACTCCAATATTCCAAAAATGAGCAACTTCACGAACTAAGCCTTAAGCGACACAAATGTAGAAATGAACATCAAATCTTCACTTCTTCAATAACTTTCCAATCCGTGTTGTAGAGTGTGAGACCTTACAAACTGAGCATCAAAAGATAATTTGGACTATCCAAACCTCCAGAACAGATTACCCAAATATGAACATAAAAGTATAGCCCAAAAATCTTCATTATGTCCAAACCCATCATGAACCGGGAAAACCCAAATTACTTTAGAATCTCAAATTGAATCACTTCATAAACTTCAATTTCTCAAGGTCACATCGGTCTTCAAATATGCGTAATATGAAAAATTCACAAGTTTCGAATTCTCATATTTAAATCTCTCCCCATTTTTATAATCAAAAAATGATTATAAAACCAAAAAGGAATAAGAAAGCGCTCAATTCATAATTTTCCATACAAAACTCTCCTTAACACATGGCATAAACATTTTGAATAAATCCGAAAAATCCAAAAATATCACAATTTTCAAATTTGATACTTCTCGGACCGCCTTTGACAAAAATTATGAATGTCTAGGTAGAAACTGTCAAGTTCGTAATTATTGAGGGACTCATTGCGCCAAAATATCCTTAAATGTGAAACTTTACCCCAAATGCGAAACTAGGCATAAAATGTCAATTCACACCAACTTCAGGGACCTGATTCGAAAAGTTTCCCATTTCATAGAATTTTTAGCCTAATGTCAAAACTGGGTAAATTCTGTCAACTTGCAAAAACTACAGGTGTTTAAAATGGAAATTCAACATTTAACACTATTATTGACTCCATGTCGAATTCAAAAGTGGGTGAAAAATGTCATTTCGTTGAAAGATGAGGGATTTGAACCGACACATTTTGTATACTCTCCAAATTGATACCAGATGCGTTCCATGGTGAATTCATACATTGAAAGTGCAAGCCATAGATGCGAATGATCCGTATGACCTCATAGACGCTAACCCGATTTTGACCTTCTCATGTCAAAATTGTGTTGGCGTTAAAAACATTCGACCCAAAATCAACTAACCAAAAACGAGACTGATTTTAACCTCCAATCCAATTAACCAATAACGAAGCCTTGTCGATCTCTAACACCATAATACAACCTCATATGCAAACCCAATTTTGACCTTGGCATGTCGAAATTATCAGGCGCACATCAAACTCAATTTCAACCAATGAATTCGACCTCAAGCCAATCAACCAATTGCGAAGATTGTTTGATCTCTAAATCAAAAACGCGATTTTAGATGTGAACCCAATTCAAAATCGATTTCCTCATGTCGAACATATCAGGCATACATCGAAAACCTTCAACATACACATCGATTGACTTGATGGATCACAAGTCGAAATCACCAGGAACGTTCGTTATCAAGCTAATCACCATAAGTCAAACCTGATTTCGACATCAATGAACATATCTCGATTCCCAACCTTTCCATTCGACATTAATATTGACCTGAAAACATTCGATTTCCAAAATACTTCCACAATACGAACAAGAACTCATGTCACTGTGTTCGACACCAAGAACCCAAACCCAATCAATTTCGACATCAAACAACTCAAATTCAACTTGTATCAACCAATTTTAACCTTCAGTTCATAGAATCGACACTTAAGAATCTGATGTTGATTTTTTTGAGTTTGACTTTTCAATGTCAATGGTCAACAAACACAAATTGATGATTCTAACATTGAATTTAAGATGAAAAAGTGATTATTCAACTATTCTTCATCACTTTTAACTTTTCTAAATCAATTTATTCAAAATCAAAGAATTGAATGATGATTCTTAATTTCAACTTGAATAATATTGACTCATTATTAAGCAAATCATACAAAACCGATTCACAAATCCAGATCAACAAACAACACAAACCAATTTTCAAGAATTATTGAAATGAAAAGAAAAAGCATGAACAACTTGATTAAACATCAAGACAAGCACATCATAATGTACAACTGAGAAAGCATACGATGAAGACAAACATCAGCTAATTTGTATCGAATGGGTTTAATGAATCATTAACCTCAAACAATGTTGATATCAGATCAATTGATTTATGGGCTCAAAATATGGAATGAACAGTAACATATTAGATATTGGATCTTAATTGAATTGAAATTTTGGGATCAAAATGAAATCGAATATGAACAGTACCAGATTCGTTTTTGGGCTCGGGATTAACAACAAATAATTCAATTTACTTTTGGGATAGATTTTGATGAAAAATAATATTTGCAAATTGAGAATTGAATAAAACAGAAGAATATTGGATTGGATTGGCCTTGGTCAATGAAAATTTTGTTGGATCATAACAAATGTGTTTTTCAAAAAAAAATGATCCAATGAGTCAAAAAGATCAACAATCAAAACAATTTATTGAACCCTCCTTTATATGTGTGTGTGTGTATACACACACACAATGTTCTAAATAACGTGAGGCATGGCGTGGTGACAAGGCTAAGCCTCAAGCTTAACTAGCCATGGCGAGCCATTATGTTTTTGAAGACGTGATGTATAGCCAAGATTCTGTATTAATTTATAATTATATTACCATATAAATATAAATTTATATTAAATATAACTACTTTTTAGAAGTGTTATATCAATACCTAATAACAAAAAGATAACAAAAAACACAATACTTATATCCCCGATTAGAAAAAACAAAACAAATAGCAAATAAACATGTCCCAAACGAAAAAAAAAAACGCCATAACATGCTATAACACGCCATATCACGCCTTGCTACATGCCACGCCTAACAGCAACGTTATGAAGCTTTTCGTAACGACGAAGCCATGCCTCACGCCATGGCACACACCATGGCGTGCCATTTAGAACACTGTCGCACCCCCAAACCAAGGATGGCGGAAACGTCCGGGGGTAGAGAACTTCATGTGTAGTATCATAACAACAATTACAATCATGCTCAAAGTATAGACAACCAACATAAATATAATTGAAAAAGTTACATCAAAGTATATGTTTACATGTTTCCAAATCAATTACATTATGTTGACAAAAACAAATGAAAAGTTTGACACCTTAGCGTTCCATCCTCAAAAGCGGCCGATTTCCTATTTTATTTATTCCCTAATATACAAGTAGTTTTGAAAAGTATCAACAATTAAGTTGGTGAGTTCATAAGGTTTTGAAAGTGATACTAAAATCCTCTTCTTGTAAAAGTGATGTTTGTTTGAGAAAAATCCAATATTTTCCTTATGTCATGCATTGAAATCTTAAAAGTCAAGACCGAAATCTACAAGTATTTTACCATACTTAAGAAGTTTATGCAAGTTTGAATGGACATAAACTCGTTAAATTTAGAAGTAGAACTCGTAAATCTTATGTATTGTTAATACCCCATATGAGTTATTATAACCATACTATGACATGTCGGCCTCGTAATACGACGTTTTTCAGGCGTCGCCAGTTAAATGACACTTGTCACCACAGACCTGCTGGTCTAGCTGTTGCATGCAGCTCAGGTACGGGTTTTTCAGACCCAATATAGATCTATACATAACTATCACATTCTCCTTAAAAGAGACCCTGGTTATAATTACAGGACTTTTGACTTTGTTACCTTGGAGGTAACGTGAAGCGAATGTCTCACAAATTTATTCATTAACAGATTTACATGAACTAAACTGAAAACCCCTTTTTATATAAACCCGATAGTTTGTATTCGTACCTCGTTTATATGAACTGAAAACCTTTGGTAATGAGTTTGAAATGTAATTGTAACATAAACTATACCTATTATAGTTTAACATAACTGTTTGTGATGTATATGAAACATAAACTATACCTATTATAGTTTATCCAAAACGTTTGTAATGCAAATGAACCCCATTTTATGTGAGTTGAAGGTGTAGCAAAGACATAACTATGTTTATCATGCCTTATCTTGTATCATTTTTAATGACAAAGGACTCTTACAAATCAATGCGTATTTTATTTTATGTAATTATACCACAACAAAAAACATAGGTAAATATGAAACCATGAAAGATTAACACTTTGCTCAACATGTTACAAAGTGTGATGAAAGTTGTAAGCTGTCAACTTGTTTTTAACATTTCTACACTGTTTTGGAAAAATCGCAGAAAAATCATACGAACTCAAAAACTGAATCTGTAAATTCCGGGTGTTTATAAAATGTGTCTACTTTGTTTATAAATTTTATCATGATTTTTAGATGTCTCTATCGTGTGTGAAAATGTACATATTCACAGACTGGTCCGGATTCGTAGCTACAATGATAGGCAGTTTTGTAAAAATCGCCAAACATTGTAGAAAAATCGTATGAACATGTGAAAGTAGTCATTTTAAAGGTATAAACCTTAGCTAATATTCATCTAATATAGTTTTGAAATTGAAAATGTTTATGTTGACTAAAACAACCCGTGTATGGAGTTAAACTTTTCTGATGAAAGCTGTTGGATGAGTTTAGTTATGTTATTGGTGTTTTAACTTGTATTCCACCCCTTAAAACTTGAGAAGAACATGAAAACATAGGGTTATGAACTCACCTTATGCGATTTCAGTGGATGAATGTTGAAGGAAAGAAGTGTTCAACTCAAGAACACTTGGAGGATTACTTGAATATTTGAGAATCTAACACAAATATGATGGAGTTTGTGCAAGGAATCTATGATTTGAGTAAAAGGAAGTGTAATAATTATATGGAGGATGAATGTACTTACCAAAAGTGGAAGAAAATCTTGGAACAAGGCCCTTAAATCTCGAATTTTAGTGAGAGAATTGAGAGAGAAAATGTGTTTGATCTTTGGTGGAAGAATGAGAAAATGAGAGTGTTACGAGAGAGAGGATGGATTTCAGCCTTAGACAAAGAATGGGTTTGAGAAATCATGGGAAAAGGACGATGAATGACCAGGTATGGTGGTAGAGTGTGGGCTGGTCATAGAGTGGATGTTGGTGGTTGCTTGTGTCATAAACTAAAGCAAAGTCAACACTCCATCTCAAGTACTTCACCAACTCTAATTGGATAAGATTTACACTAAAAAACATGATTATTCATGAAGTATGGGGTTTTATATGTTAAAACATGATTTTGGGTGAAAGTCCCATGCAAAAATAATGAAAAAGGGGCCTAAAATGAAGTCGTAGTCGAAAACCGGGAAGAAAAGCTGAATCTGATAGGCTTCTCGCATGGGGGACTGAAGGCGCGAGCGTTCGCTCCTTAGAGGGTGGGACCGAACTTCGGTTGTGTGCATGGAGGCGAAATGGAATGAAGGTGGAAATAGGGTTCGGTTCGAGAGGACCTTTCGGGTTCAGTGCGGTTGCGAGGTTCGGTCTGAAGGGAGGAAGTTCGGTCCTCCGGGTTTCGGGTCTACGGCAGTTCGGTCCCTAGGGTTTCGGTTTCTATGGGCTTCGGTCCTTAGGAGTTCGCTTCGAGGGGGTTCGGACTTACGAGGGTTCGCCCCTAAAAAGTGGGTTCGGTTCCTTAAGGCTATTTTACCCGTTTTTACCCTGTTCTAAGCGGTTTTTGACCCGTTTAAGGGTTGGGATGACCCGAATGATTTCAAAAAGTTAAAGGAACTTTTGAGAGAGATTTGGGAGATATTTTTAATAGAGACAGATAAAGTGAAAGAGATTGGGAGAGGCTTCTTTGGTGACCTTTTTGAGTGCTTGGCTTCGTAACGCAAGGTCCGTAAGTCCCGTTAACCCATGTTTAAGGATCTCACACACTCTCGATGAGTATGCAACATTGTTTTATCGGTTTGGTTCATTACTTACCACAATTTTAGGTTAAGGAAATCTAGATATACGAACTTTTCAATTGGTGATTTCTCATTAGAATATCGAGTTGTACAGTAATTACATAACGTAAACCATATTATACAAGGGTTAACTGAGTTGACCGGTTTGACTTGTTGACTTTTTTTGACTTTGACTTGACTAGAATTTGATGGTTTTCACATCATCCCCCCGTTTGAAGGAATTTCGTCCCGAAATTTTCATTTTAACTGGGACTTCAAGAGTTCGGGAAGAGATGTGGGTATTTTTGTTTCATTTGATCCTCACGTTCCCAGGTGAACTCGGGTCCTCGTTTAGCATTCCAATGAATTTGTTTCATTCTTTTGATCTTCCGATCCATGATCTTAACTGGTTCTTCCACGAAATGGAGACTCTCATTAACTTCAATTTCTTCGAGGGCTATCACGAGGGTCTCGTCGGACACACACTTCTTTAGGTTTGAGATGTAAAAGGTCGGATGTACTTGATTTAGTTCTTGTGGTAATCGGAGTTTGTACGTCACTGGGCCAATCCTGGCAAGGATTTCAAATGGTCTGATGTACCTTGGGTTAATTTACCACATTTAACGAAACGTATCATTCCTTTCCAATGGGAAACTTTCAGTAGTACCCGATCACCAACCTGGAATTCCAAGGGCTTGCGTCGCTTATCCGCGTAACTCTTTTGCCGATCTCGGGATGCGTTCAGTCTTTCCTGAATTTGAACGATCTTTTCTGTGGTCTCCCTTATTATTTCAGGACCAGTGAGGGTGCTATTAGGGACTTGCCCCCTAGATAGCTGTGTGTCCCCCACTTTCGCCCAACACAGGGTGATCGGCACTTGCGACCATAAAGAGCTTCGAATGGAGTGACTTTGATGCTAGTGTGAAAGCTGTTATTGTAGGAGAATTCGATAAGTGGTAAATGGGTATCCCATGCTTTACCAATATCTATTACACAGGCTCTCAACACGTCTTCTAGCGTTTGTATGGTTCGCTCGCTCTGTCCGTCGGTTTGTGGATTGTAGGCCGTACTCATGTCAAGCCTAGTTCCTAGAGATTTTTGTAACGACTGCCAAAACCGTGAGGTAAACCTACTATCCCGTTCGGAGATAATGGATATTGGCACGCCATGTAGTCGTACAATCTCCTTGATGTATGTTCTAGTCAAATTTTCCATCTTGTCGGTTTCCTTTATCGGAAGGAAATGTGCTGATTTGGTCAATATGTCTACGATTACCCATATGGTATCAAGCCCGCCTGACGTCTTAGGTAGCTTGGTTATGAAGTCCATAGTTATTCGTTCCCACTTCCATTTCGTCATATCAAGTTGTTGTAGTAGTCCTGACGGTTTCTGGTATTCTACTTTAACCTTGGTGCAAGTCAGACACTTGCCCACGTAGGTAGCAATCTCAGCTTTCATGTTTGGCCACCAGCACAACTTCTTGAGATATAGATACATCTTATCCGAACCTGGATGGATGGAATATCGAGTCTTGTGTGCTTTGTTCATGACAACGTCTCGGAACCCGCTGAACTTTGGGGTCCAGATGCGATCCATGAGGTAACGAGCTCCATCGTCCTTGACTTCAAAATTCTTATCCATTCCCCACAATGCCTCACACATCCATTTTCCGGTTTCAAGGCTTCTAATTGAGCCTCCTTGATTTGTGTGGACAAGTGTGAATGGATTATCATCGTTAATGACTTTACTCTTCGACCCGAATATTCCTTTCTGCTCAGAGCATCGGCCACCACATTGGCCTTGCCTGGATGATAGCGAATCTCACACTCGTAGTCGTTTAGCAATTCAACCCATCTTATTTGCCACATATTGAGCTCTTTTTTATTGAGGATATGATGAAGACTTTTGTGGTCGGTAAAGACAATACACTTTGTTCTGTAAAGGTAGTGCCTCCAAATCCTTAGGGCGAATACTACTGCTCCCAATTCAAGGTAGTGCATGGCGTAGTTGACCTCGTGCGTTTTCAATTGCCTTGATGCGTAGGCAGTGACCTTTCCTCGCTGCATGAGCACACATTCGAGACCTTTATTTGAAGCATCGCAATAGACTATAAAATCTTCAGTCCCTTCTGGTAGGGACAAGACCGGTGCACTACACGGGGACTGTTTTAACATCTGGAATGCGGTTTCTTGTTTATCTCCCCACTTAAACATCACACCTTTTTGATTCAAGGTGGTGAGTGGTTTAGCGATCTTAGAGAAGTTTTGGATGAATCTTCGGTAGTATCCAGCAAGCCCTAAGAATTGTCAGATTTTTGTTGGCGTTGTCGGTGCACTCCATTTTTCGATTGCTTTGATCTTTGAGGGATCCACATGTATCCCTTTCTCGCTAACCACATGGCCAAGAAATATCACTTCTCGGAGCCAAAATTCGCACTTTGAAAGTTTGACATAAAGCTTCTCAGTCCTTAGAGTCTCTAATACTAATCGCATATGTTGGCTGTGCTCTTCTTTGCTTTGCGAATAGACCAAGATATCGTCGATGAATACGATTATGAATTTATCTAAAAAGGGCCGACACACGCGGTTCATCAGATCCATGAACACCATAGGTGCATTGGTTAGTCCAAAGGGCATCACAACAAATTCGTAATGGCCGTAGCGCGTTCTGAAAGTTGTCTTAGAAATATCATCCTCTTAAACTCGCAGTTGATGGTAACCCGACCTCAAGTCGATTTTTGAAAAGTAACTCGCTCCTTGTAGTTGGTCGAAGAGGTCGTCGATTCGGGGTAGGGGATATCGATTCTTGACGGTAAGTTTGTGTAACTCCCGATAGTCGATGCACATGCGAAATGATCTGTCCTTCTTCTTTACAAATAGGTCTAGTGCTCCCCAAGGTGAAAAGCTTGGTCTGATGAATCCTTTGCTTAACAGTTCATTCAACTGGCTGGACAACTCTTGCATTTCTGCTGGTCCTAAGCGGTATGGATCTTTGGCAATGGGGGTAGCTCCGGGAACCAAGTCGATTCGGAATTCGACTTGTCGTGTGAGTGGTACAGCTGGTAGATCTTTTGGGAATACATCGGGGGTAATTGCACACTTCTGGAATGTCTTTGACATCCTTCACCTCTTGTTTATTATCTACGATGTGGGCTAAGAAGGCGTGGTATTCCTTTCGGAGATACTTTCGAGCCTTGACGCTAGAGATGATTTGTAAGTTCGTATTGGCTTTATCACCGTAGATGAGAAGGGTTTCGCCATTTGTCAGATTTAGGCGAACGACCCTTTCATAAAATAGAATGTCGGCACGATGAGTACTTAACCAATCCATACCGATGATTACGTAGAAACTTTTTATTGTGACTGGCATTAGATCGATTTTGAATGAATGGTTGTCTAGAGTGAGGGTACACCCTGGGTAAATATCATTAGTGCGCTCAACCTTTCCGTTTGCCATTTCTACAACGTATGAATCTTTTAATGACTTGGAATTTTGTTTAAGTAATTGTTTGAATTGGTTGTTCACGAAACTCCTTTCTGCCCCACTATCAAAAAGTACGCATGCATAAGAGTTATTGAGGAGAAACGTACTTGTAACCATTGTGGGGTCCTTGACTGCTTCTCCATTTTGAGCTGTCTCTTATGAAGTGCCCTATCCCTCCACAGCCGTAACAAGTTCGACTTGCTCCGATGGTGGTGACCAAGGCGGCTTGATTGACGGATTGGCCTGACACTTTACAGAATCGAGCGGTGTGCCCCTTCTTGTTGCAATTACTGTAGTGCAATTCCTGACAAGCACCAGTGTGGTGGAAGTTGCTATTATTGCATTTGGGGAGGGTTCCAGCATATTGCCTTGGTGGTGTTGGAGTGGTAGGAGTAGTGGGCTTTTTGTTGTTTCTTGGCGGAGTCTGATCCCGACTGTTTCTTTTTGTTGCTGCAGAATTTTCTTTTATTGTTTCCCCCTTTTGCTTGATCGGGGGTGGCGATCACGGTACCACGGCTGGCCCTGTGATCGATAAGTTGCTGCACCAATTCCTTGGCACTTTTAAAGGTAGTGGGCTTTGAGGCCAGCACACTATCTTGAATCTGGGATGATATCCCTCAGAGGTATCGTTCCACCTTCTTCTCTTCTGGAGTGACCATTGCTGGACAGAGGAGTGCTAGGTCATTGAATCGGGCATTATAAGTTTCAAGATCTGTGCCCGAGATTCTGAGGTTCCAGAGTTCTTCTTCGAGTTTTTGTACTTCACCCCTCGGGCAATACTCCTTTAGCATCAATGCTTTCAAGTCTTCCCAGCTTATGGAGTTAGCCACTGTAGGAGTAAGTGACTTAACTCGGCCATTCCACTAAGTAAGAGCCCTACTGGTGAAAGTGAATGTCGCATACTTGACCTTGCTCGTTTCGGGACAAGCACAATCTCAAAGACTGCTTCGGTTCTGTCAAACCATTGCATTAGTGCGATGACGCCCCAGCTTCCATTGAAAGAATCAGGTTTTCCATTCGTTATGTCTTTAAGAACACTCTTTTGTGCGCCCCGTACTGTCCCCATGATTAGAGTGGGTAGCCCCGAACCTAGAGCCACCAGCACCGTTGGTACCCATCTGAGACATTGCTGCCACCACGGCTATTGTTACTACAACTTGGAACATCGCATAATCAAATTGTGGGGGTGGTGGTGGAGGAGGTGGTGCTACGCTGCTGGAAGGTCTTGGTCTTTTCCTTGGCGGCATGGTTTTGTTATAATTTTTTAAGACGAAAAGTTGGTAAGTTTTCCATTAGTAAGGATGAGTCAGGTGCTATTTGAGCTAAATTATTGGTATTGTATCCAACTTTATTGTATTTGCAAATCGTTTGTGTTATCAAATTATGAGATCCAGTGCTAAACATCCAATAAAACGTAAGTAAATTTTCATTGACATAAGTTTAGTTTATATTACTTAAGACAACTTGACCTCATAGGTGGTCTACATTACATCAATGAAATAGAAAATTTTAACAGCATAAAGACCCTTCGAATAGTGTAATCACTTAGACGTAGGGTCGAACCTACTTGCAATAAAAGTAGCACCAACGCATACTCGAAATCCTAATTTTATAACAAAATGTGAGCAGTGTAAACACTACTCGAGGCGGGTAGCATCTGGTCCACTGTGGCCTTGAGATGAGGTCAAGGCTCCCTGAAGCTCCACAATTCGGTGTGCGGCCACGATCACTCTCTCCTCGAGAGCTGCATGCCTCACCTGGTACTCCCTTACCTCTGCTCGAGCGGCAGCAAGGTCCTCGATAAGTTGGTCCACTGGATAGAAGTCCCTTTCCAACTCCCTGGTGTGTGCATCGGTGGCTTCCATGACAACATTGAGATTTCGAACTTAATCTACCATTTCCCTATTATGGTTTCCCAGATTCGTAATATGTTGGACCATGACGGGGAGGGCTCTGTCAGCTGGTCCCCTGTGGTTGTGGTCGTAGTAACCACGTTGATCGCCATATGGTGATCACTAGCGTTGTTGTCAGACCCACCTCTCGATCACTGTTTCCCAACGGGGTTCAAGCCCGTTGTAGCCGAAACGGTTCGCAGGCACCCTAGCGATGTAAGGAGGGTTGATGACTTCCTCCTCTGGTTCTTTTTCTTCTTCTTCTTCTTCTTCAGATTCCTCTTCTTCGTCTTCCATTTCATCTTCCTCCTCGGGTTCTTCTTCTTCATCAACCTCGTCAGGGTCTTCTTCAGGATCCTCCTCGATCATTTCCTCGGTTTCTGCCTCAAGTCATCCAACGTTTCCCTCATTAGGGAAGCAAGGGTCTCCTGGTAGATGAAATCCTGCCATGTCGTCTGTACGAGAATAGGGGTGTAACCGTGTAAGAAGCATGTAACGGATAATAATAATAATATGGCGCTATAGCAACATAAAATACTCCTATAGTATTTTAAGTGTTTAGATGTGGTCTTTAGAGCATTCTTTGTAGAGTGAAGTTAGGTTGTTAGATTTGTTGCCCATTATGACTATCCCACAATATGGGTAATTCACTTATCGGACAAATATAGTTGATCAGACTATATCCCTTCCAAAACTTATTACACATACCAAGGCATATTCATAGTGTTCAACTCCTCTTCTTTTACTTTATGTTCTCCCTAATTATGACACTATGCGAGCATGTATGTATACTTTAAACAACAAACTATTTATTTTCTAAAAGTATAACCAATTAAAAATGTTCAAATCAGAGACTTTTAGTCCCAAATGTGTTTATAATTTGTATATCTTATGTGGTTTGATATACTTAATTCACTATAAACCGTGCTCTGATACCAATCTGTCACACCCCCAAACCAAGGATGGCGGAAACGTCCGGGGGTAGAGGACTTCATCTGTAGTATCATAACAACAATTACAATAGTGCTCAAACTATAGACAACCAACAAAAATATAATTGAAAAAGTTACATCAAAGTCTATGTTTACATGTTTCCAAATCAATTACATTATGTTGACAAAAACAAATGAAAAGTTTGACGCCTTAGCGTTTTATCCTCAAAAGCGGCCGATTTCCTATTTTATTTATTCCTTGAGAAAACAAGTAGTTTTGAAAAGTGTCAACAATTAAGTTGGTGAGTTCATAAGTTTTTGACTGTGATACTAAAATCCTCTTCTTGTAAAAGTGATGTTTGTTTGAGAAAAATCCAATATTTTCCTTATGTGATGCATTGAAATCTTAAAAGTCAAGACCAAAATGTATAAGTATTTTACCATACTTAAGAAGTTGATTCAAACTCGTTAAATTTAGAAGTAGAACCCGTAAATCTTATGTTTTGTTAATACCCCATGTGAGTTATTATAACCATACTATGACCTGTTGGCCTCGTAATACGACGTTCTTCAGGCGTCGCCAGTTAAATGACACTTGTCACCACAGACCTGCCGGTCTAGGTGTTGCATGCAGCTCAGGTGCGGGTTTGTCAGACCCAGTATAGATCTATACACAACTACCACGTTCTCCTTAAAAGAGACTCTAGTTATAATTTACATAACTTTTGACTTTGTTACCTTGGAGGTAACGTGAAGTGAATGTCTCACAAATTTATTCATTAACAGATTTATGTGAACTGAATTGAAAACCCCTTTTTATATAAACCCAGTAGTTTGTATTCGTACCCCTTTTATATGAACTGAAAACCTTTGGTAATGAGTTTGAAATGTAATTGTAATGTAAACTATACCTATTATAGTTTAACATAACTGTTTGTGATCTATATGGAACATAAACTATACCTGTTATAGTTTATCCAAAGCGTTTGTAATGCAAATGAACCCCATTTTATGTGAGTCGAAGGTGTAGCAAAGACATAACTATGTTTATCATGCCTTATCTTGTATCATTTGTAATGACAAAGAAGTCTTACAAATCAATGCGTATTTTCTTTTATGTAATTATACCACAACGGAAAACAAAGGTAAATATGAAACCATGAAAGATTAACACTTTGCTCAACATGTTACAAAGTGTGATGAAAGTTGTAAGCCGTAAACTTGTTTTTAACATTTCTACACTGTTTAGGAAAAAATCGCAGAAAAATCATACGAAGTCAAAAACTGAATCCATAAATTTTGGGTGTTTAGAAAATGTGTCTAGTTTGTTCATAAATTTTTTCATGATTTGTATATGTCTCTATCCTTTGTGAAAATGTCCATATTCACAGACTGGTCCGAATTTATAGCTACAGTGATAGACAATTTTGTAAAAATCGCCAAAAATTGTAGAAAAATCGTATGAATATGTGCAAGTATTCATTTTACAGCTATAAACCTGAACTGTTTTCATCTAATACAGTTTTGAAAAATAAAATGTTTAAGTTGACCAAATCAGTCCGTGAATGGAGTTAAACTTTTGTGATGAAAGCTGTTGGATGAGTTTAGTTATGTTCTTGGTGTTTTAACTTGTATTTCCCCCTTAAAACTTTAGAAAAACATGAAAACATAGGGGTATGAACTCACCTTATGTGATTTCAGTGGATGAATGTTGAAGGAAAGAATTGTTCAACTCAAGAACACTTGGAGGATTGCTTGAAGATTCGAGAATCTAACACAAATATGATGGAGTTTGTGAAAGGAATCTATGATTTGAGTAAAAGGATGTGTAATAATCATATGGAGGATGAATGTACTTACCAAAAATGGAAGAAAAGCTTGGAAGAAGGCCCTTAAATCTCGAATTTTAGTGAGAGAATTGAGAGATAAAATGTGTTTGATCTTTGTTGGAAGAATGAGAAAATGAGAGAGTGTTAGGAGAAAGGATAGATTTCAGCCTTAGA